>NW_018480064.1:313669-457987 GCF_002113885.1 Mizuhopecten yessoensis | reverse complement strand
CCTCCAAGGATAATTCTCACCAAGTAAAAATAATTTCCAACAGAAAATTGTCAAAATATACCCAAAAGTGTTGTTTCCCTATATAAACTATAGTAAACTTTACCCCCTCCCCAAGGGAGAACGGATAGCTCGGGGGTCCTGAAATTTACAATTTAAATAAAGCCCCTGATGATCTTTCCATCTATGCAGAGAAAATGACTGTAGTATAGGACTCTGAGTCTGAGAAAAAGATTTTTGAAATATTGGTTAATTTTCCCTTTTGGGTCCTGCCCTGGCCCCTAGAATTTGGGTAGGAATCCCAATTTTACAATTTGGTAGCAGGATTACAAGATGTCTATCAAGGATGATTCTGACCAAGTTTGAAAAATTGCATCCACTGGTTCTAAAAATATATAAAATATAAAGATATGATGATTAGGTACAACTCAAAAATAGGTTGACTTTCTTTTCCTTGAAAAATACTTTGTAGGAACAAGTACAGTGCCAATCTTGCACTTGCTTTTCAAGACATAAAAGCTGAGACAATTATCTGGTAACCATGGGAACACAAGAGAGAAAAAAGATCACATCAAGTGGGGATCCTTGTAGACACAGGTATAGTCATGGCTAATAAACAAAAAGGTATGTCAACATGGTTACTTGACTCCTGGGACCAAACCGAGGCTCCGTACAAAGGAAGCAGGGGGATTCTATAGGTAGTCATGCAGGACCCAATGATACTGTGAAGCAGCAGGGATCAAAGTGAATGTATGAGTACCTACAGAATAAACGGGGCCATTACACCAGCCCTGTGTAGCTTATACAAGGGTTTGAAGTGTAGCGTTTCAAACACACTATCCCTGTAATAAGTCGAAGACAGACAAAAGGCCGGATAGTTCAGGAGACAAGACACGAAAACAAAATAAACCATCTTGGATATAATGGCTGCTTCATAACGAGAAGCCAACTTTGTACCTATCCCCCTCTCCCCAGAGACCAAAGGGACACAATTTGTCCTCCGTCACAAAGGCTAAGTTCTGATTTATTTTCACATTATGATTGAATAATTCTTTTTGCAACTGATGAATAAATATCTCCGTCATGAAAAATGAATGGCTTTGTAGGGTTTGGATGAGTTTGTAAACTGCCTTTGAATAGGAGACATATATGCAATTATGAAGGTCTATAGATGGGTTGGTCTCGACACATGGAGGAAGTGACATTTAAATTATTCTGTTTTATCAGCAATTTCAATTTCAAAGGTTCTAACTTAACAGCTATCAACACCAACACGACTGCTGATGTGAAACATGTCCCTTTATGCATAACAAGCGTGCTGATCCAGGAATACAACCTCATCTCCAATGGTAGGACATATTTGCTTAGAGCCAATTAATGACTACGTGTTAGGTTTTTTAAGGCTTTAATGACTTTCTTTCCAATATTTTGCTTTTTAAACTTAAAAGACTGTCTTTCAAATATTGTACATCCTCATTTTCTGTGTAAAACATTTCCAAATAGACTCACTGAACTGACTCTAATTGAGTAAATTTAAATGATTTGATCCCAATTTCTTGTCAAGAAACTTGCCAACAAGAGTACACCTGCGATATACACATATATTTTAACAAGACATAAAGACAGGTTACAAAATATCTTCCATGTTTATATTTTATGAGATCTTTGGTAGAATGGGAGTTGATATTTACCACTGTATGGAATTGTCACCTTATAACTCTACCAAATTTAGATGGAATATTCTTTTCAGCCACAAATGCCATGGGCCAAAGGTTGACCCGATCATCGTTATCATGACGCCATGATACATACACTTATTGGAACTTAATGCTTTTGAAATATTAATTTACTTGAGATTAAATGTTTGAAAAATTGTAAATGTAAGTATTAAAATCTTTTATTTAGCATTCATAGCCAATATGAATGTCAACTGCAAATGACAAATTCAACATGATCACTGAAAGAGTTTTCATGGAATTCACCTACAAGTTCATTACATCAGATTTCCAGGTTTCTGTCGAATATTCATAGAATAATCGCTGAAAAGTTGTTCAGTGATAAATTTCGATACAAAGTACTATTATAGTAGTATAGGTCATCTGAAGACTGACTTTCCCCTTCAGAAGGCGGTCCAAAAACTTTGTTTTATGACCAACACATCATTCAAACCTGTTCGTCTTGCCAGTTTCACTGTTTTACCTCAAATGCTTATAGAAGATATCCACGACTAAAAATTATCAAAAATACTTGCCGTGTAATCATGTAAATTGTCTCTATTTGAAACCTGTAAGTGACGCAGCTGACACACAGCGGAGTACAGAGCCCATTTATTTCGTCCTATCTAAGCATCCATAGAGCGTTAAAAGCTTGTGGGACTTTTTTTCTCTCGCTGAATTGCTAATGCAGTAAATTATGACGGAGCATACAACACATGTTTACATTTACCAAGTCAGTAACCACAGCTGAAAATTGGCCGATTTTGAAATATATATTTAACCACTTATTATGTACCCATGTTGGATAACTTTCATCCCGTGTTGTAGATATTATCTGTCCCGACGTTACAATAGAAAGCCATCACTTGATACAAAATGCATGAAAGAATATTGCTGGGCCACTTTCAAAGTAGCCCAATTTTGTATTTAGTGCGACACAGCTGTTGACAGTGCTTTTTCTAATAAAACTCGGTGAGATCCTTGTAACCACCCGTAGTCCTGTACACATTGACGACCACCATTGAGTCCTCATAAAACCATTCAGTGCCTATCATTTTGTGGAAGGGCTTTCATAGCTCATCACAAGAATCCCCCACCTGTACAAAATGAGCTGGCTTTCATCTTTTCATACAGGGTGCAATAAATCATATCCCGAGTCTTCATGATCAATACTAGAAAGATAACGTTTATAAAGACGAACGAGCATAAAATTGAAATTTCTCCGATCCGTATCCAATAACCTTATAATAGTTATGAAAAAAAGACAGAAAATGTTTGTTAGAAAAACGAGAATGTAAAGAAATGAGGTTAAGTAAGTGTTGAACCTTAATATTTGAAGTCCTTTTTACTGTCATCTTTTGCTCACAAAGTCTTTATTAGGTGAACCAAGTGACCTTTTATCACTAAGCAGGCTAACTTTGTTACTATGAAACAATCTTGTGTATTGGTATGCATGTGAGCTTATCTAATTGTTTTCCAACAATAAGTACCCTTTTTTAATTTTGATTTTTTTTTAACAATTGTTTTAATTTACAACCTTTATTAAGCAAATCTTTGTTTAATATTCAAATCCTACGAAATTGGTGTACATGGCACATTGACCACAACCTCAGAAAATCATTACTTCAAGAAAAGTCAGGTAAATTTACAGTATTGAGAAGGCCTACACACAGCATTTTACCTGGTAACTAAGATATTTCAGATTATTTCTTCTGCTAAACTGCTATGTCTGGACTCACAAACTTGCATTGTACATTAATTGAAGTTCCCTTATGGATACTTACCGAAGTTGTTTAATGTGATTACGCTCCATGTTTTCCTGAACCAGTTCCGCAAGTTCCTGCTGCTCCTCGCAGGTCAGCTGTATCCTTTTAGTACACGTCTGTCCCGAACAAGTTCCTTGGTTGACTCCCTGACCTTGACAGGATGTCTGGCTGACACCTTGACCTTGACAAGATCTCTGATTACCCCCTTGACCTTGGCATGAAGAATTGTTGACCACCTGACCTTGGCAAGATGTCTGATTAACTCCTTGACCTTGACAAGACGATGAATTCACAACTGTCGATGAATTCACAACTGTCGAAGACTGCCCTTTATTTTCATTGTTGCACTTAATCGGCATTTGAACATGAGTTCTTGTCAGATTATTCAACTTGGAGAATTCTTTTGATTTAGGAGAGTCTTTTGATTTTGAAACTTCCTTCACTTTGTCTTTCCCACAGTCTTTCACTTTTAAAGGTGAGGTCCGGTTGCCTGGCAACTGGGAGCCATCGTGTCCCACCGTCAGACGTAACTTGAGCGTTTTGGTTCCGTTTGAAGGTATTTTGATAGATGACCCTACAGCATCATACAGGGCCTTCAGCAAGCTGGCAAGATCCTGAAATGGCAGTAACAGAGCAGGTTAAGTAAACAATTACGTCACAAAATACCACAGGGTACAGATGTGCTTTGTGTGTACAACATCCAGATGAGGATACTACATTTACATGGAACCCATTCCAAGGTCATGCTGTTATTAATCAATGTTTGTATCACCACAGAACATGAAATGACTTTCCAAAATGCTAGCTGCACACAATAACATGTAACTATGCAAAATATGTATCTGCTTGAAATTTAAAAGCAGTTGAATTAACCAACATTTTCGCAGTTGTTATTATAATGTTCAATGCTGGAATCCACATAGCCAGTCCTTACCACAGATGTATGCACATACATGCATACAAGCCTGCAAGTTTGATAAGTTCTGTTAGATCTTTTTTCTTTCTGTCTGTGTGCGGGTCAGGACAACAAACTCCCATCTCCTTTCTTGGAGATCTGACAGTAACAATAAACTGGCCAAAACACTGACTGTTATCACAAACACAGAAAGCACTGCCCTCATGAAATTTGGTACACATCACCCGGTGATGAAAATCAAAAATAATTTGCAGAGGCTGGAAGGCTGCCCAGTACACACTAACGACCTGGAACATGGGGGCTGCCCTCTGCTCTCTACTTCATTGATGAGCTTGGAGTTTCATTAACACTGTGTTGTTTAGATTTCACATATTTTTTTAATTGTTATCTTTTACAGGAAATTTCAGACTTCACATATTTTTGTTATTCAGACATGTGTATGTACCATACCCTTTGAATCGTTTATATGAGCTGGACTTATTTCGGACATGTAAAAACTTTCACTCTTTTGAACACCTTATTAAGTAAACATTTGAGTATGAGCTCCAAACAGACCTTATTCCAAATTTATCAGATTTAGATATGAGAAAGCACTAATGAGGAATTGAAAATTCTCTTTATTTTTTATTACATTCAATCACTTGACTTCTAAAAATCCTTATCAAAATGAATTATAGACAATTGTCATATGTTGAAAAGCACTTAATTAAAATAATTAAATATCTTTTTTTCCCTAATTTTGTTTATATTTTCAGCAGAATACTTCAAAAGCACCTAGGTATTTAGTAGTTTTTGGTATTTTAATGAGACACTCTGCTAATCCAATTAGGCATATGATCTTTCCGCCATATTTCCCAAGTTTTTTATTTAGACTGTCCCGTATCAGATTTCTCATTAGTAGAGGGTGGCATATATTTTGTGTTGAAAGCTAGTTGAGACAGACAAGTTTCCCGACAGGTCATGAGGAGGTGAAGTTGAGCTATCAGCAGACTGACCAATCAACACAATATACCTATCATCCAATCATAGATCAACATCAACTGAACCTACGACCAATTGACCACAGTGGAACATCAACCAAATAACCCCCCAAAAACAGAATCTTCCTCAATATTTTTTATTTTTTTATTTTGGAAACAAGCCAGAATCAGATAATTTTCAAATGACAACCTTTTGTTATAAAACAAGAAGGGAGACGGAGGAGTAGGATGGGGCTAGGTTATAATTGATGTACAAAATATTGACTTTATCAATGTTTAATGCAACACACTGATTTGACATTGCGTCACAGCTCCACAACAAATGCAAGGCTAATCATAATAACAATATTATGTAAATTGCCATTTAATATGCAAACTGACACCCTGGCAGGAGAGTGACACCTTTACACTGTTGTATATTACAGGTAATACATGGTAAACACTCGGGGATCCCGTACTAGGTGATGCCCCGATTGTTGGCAGTGTTGTACGTCTAGCATCTGTCTCCTATCACACATGGTCAATGGATGCCATATAACAATGGCGTGTCAGTTTTGTGTTTATGGTCTGAATATTGCTACTCCTCTAAAAAAACATCCATGAATCATATTTGACAGTCAATATTCATTGTCTGCTATCAGTAACATGTACAAAAGCTGTCAACACGTTCAATATGTGACTCGATTCTCCGTAATAGTGCAGATTTACCGTACTGTCTCCACTTGCCTGTCCTAATGACGCACTGTTAGAGCTTTTCTAAAGACACATACACTTTCTAACATCGTAATATTTTAAGTTCAACAAAATTTTATTTACAACAATTGGATTGAACATCAGATTTAAATTAAAGCCTATATTCTCTTTATAATATTTTTATTCAAAATAATCGAGTATAATGACATATACACAGTCCCTCTACAACAAAGATATTTAGAGTGCTTTGTAGCCTATTCAGTTACCGTATGAGATGCAACTTACAGAAAGACTCTAACAAAATTGGTACATTGTAAAATATTTAACTAATTTCTGATCTGAACACATTGATTTTTATATGAATTTGTAAACAATGCCAAAAAGGTAATTATTTGCCCCCCTGTAGCTAACTGATGTTGGTATATCACACACGAAATTCTAATTTAAACTTTGGCATATTTCAGCCATAATACTGAAACTATTTACTTTGAGATTCAGAATGTTTTTATCTACAGATCCAAAACTATGAAAAAAGCTTTTGATATCTGTTTATAATAGCAGAGTTATTGACTTCTTCAGTTATCAAAACCTTTGAAGGATTGCGCTGTCAATACATACCTCTTTCGTAATCTTGCCATGCCCATCAAAGTCGTAGAGAGTAAATGACCATTCCTGTTTGTTGTTGTCGCTGCCACCAAACTTGACCCCACACTCAAACTCCTGTAACATAACAAAGCATCAGTAATATAGTGGTACAATACCGTGATGAACCAAACTAGATGGAACTAACTATAGCTATTTTATGCAGACAAATTTTCTCTAGAAGTGTACACTGGGATTTTTCCTCTTTTAAAATCATACATATTGACATTTTTTCACCATTTAGAAATTGCAGCATGACAGCAATTTGCCATGCTTTAGTGGCCATGGTTTTGTGGTCTCTTGGAAAGCAAATATCATATTTTGGTTTCTCTTGTAAAATACCTGTTTTCTTTTTCACCTGAGTCATGTTTTCTTTGTATTTTCTGTTATTTATTTCTAAGAGAAATGATTTTCTGACACATTTAATGTTACGTACGAGTTCTGTACAAAAAGTGTGATCGCTGAAATACTCTCCCTCTATATTGAGCCAATCTACCTGGTATTGTCATTTCAAACTTTATGGATAATCCTTTTTAGCTTTAACTTTTATTTTGCTCTAAATAGGGACTGGACAAAATACATGATACATTTTATGAGTTGAAACAATTTCAATGTGAATGTTGGACTTTTTTAATTGGTGATAACAATGGTGGATAAAACTGGGAGTGTAAAACCAAGGAGGCTCTACCAATTAGGACCAAACAACAACTTCTTATCTGATAAATGTCCTTGACTATCAACACAAAACACATAACCCACAAAGAAACTGTCTCTGTGCTCTAACAATCCCTGTTGATCCGAATAACAGCCGATGAGAGACACTCTCTATGATAGCTTATAGCACCCGTCAGCTTCCAAACGAATGAATCGGAGGTGATTATCCTAGCAAAAATGTCAGATACCCCAGCAAAAACGTCAGATACAAGTCACATACCATTCGCTATCTGCCCCCTATCTGATAGGAGGTATCTTCGGACAGGTAGACCTGAGGGAACTCTTGGTGGGTCGAAGACTTGTAGCCAGCCACTGAAGCCATTAGTCATCACAGAGATATATCATACTACTCCCAAACTGGAATGTGGACAATCCCGGAACACAGCTGCTACACTACCTCAACTGGTATTTCCTCAAAACAAATAAAAACTCCTAGCCACTCCAAGACAAAATGTTTGTACAGACCCTCCAACAGTCATATTCTATTATATAGCCATAACTCGGGGAAGATCACATTTCAACAATGATGTAACTTCTGTAGGTATATTCCTACAGTTTGATACATCAGTTTGATACATGTTAAATGAAGTAAGGTTTACATGTCATGTATTATCAACAATGTAATTTTATGACATGTGTTGTTTTTACCGCAAAATACAGAATAAAACTCTGTGGAGTTTCAATTACATTAGAACAGACTGACCGTACGGTAATACTAACACTTGTAGGAGTTGGAGCCCTCAATAGCACTTTCTATGTACTTAACAACAGAACCTACACTTCATGATGTTTTCACTAACAACTGATATGAAATATACTTAAACATTACAAATTCAGATTGATGTTTATATAATTTATTATTGATGTCAGGGGATTGATGTCAGGGGATTGATGTCACCAGATAGATGTCACAGGATTGATGTCAGGGTATTGATGTCAGGGGATTGATGTCAGGGGAATGATGTCACCATATAGATGTCAGGGTATTAATGACACAGGATCGATGTCAGGGTATTGAAGTCACCGGATTGATGACACAGGATTGATGTCAGGGTATTAATTACGCAGGATTGATGTCTGGGGATTGATGCCAGGGTATTGATGACAAAGGATTAATGTCAGGGGAATGATGTTACGGGAATGATATCAGGGGATTGCAGTCACAGAAATGATGACACATAAATGATGTCATGGAATGATGTCACAGGATTAATGTCAGGGGAATTATGTCACAGGAATGATATCAGGGGATTGATGTCACAGAAAGGATGACACATGATTGATGTCGGTAATGAAGTCAGGGTATTGATGAAACAGGATTGATGTCAGGGGAATGATGCCAGGGTATTGATGACAAAGGATTAATGTCAGGGGAATGATGTTACGGGAATGATATCAGGGGATTAATGTCACAGAAAGGATGACACATGAATGATGTTGGTAATGAAGTCAGGGTATTGATGAAACAGGATTGATGTCAGGGGAATGATGTCAGGGTTTTGATGACAAAGGATTGATGTCAGGGTATTGATGACAATGGATTGATGTCAGGGGAATGATGTCACAGGAATGATGTCATGGGATTGATCACACAGGAATGATGTCATGGGATTGATCACACACGAATGATGACACCTGATTAATTTCTCAGGATTGATGAAAGAAGAATTATGTAACAGGAATGATGACACAGGAATGATGACACAGGATTGATGACACAGGATTGATAGGATTGATGACACAGGATTGATGATACAGGAATGATGACACACAGGAATGATGACATATGATTGATGACACAGGAATGATGACACACAGGAATACAGGAATGATGACACACAGGATTGATGACACACAGGATTGATGACACAGGATTGATGACACAGGAATGATGACACAGGAATGATGACACACAGGAATGATGACACACAGGAATGATGACACAGGAATGATGACACATGAATGATGACACAGGATTGATGATACAGGAGTTATGTTAAAGGATTGATGATTCAGGTTGATATCAGGGGATTGATGCAACAGGACTGATGGTCACCCTCCCTTTCTAGTCCTTTTTCCTATATTACCAACAAGCTGTCATTCTCTTATCTGCAGCATGACATCAGTAATCAGATTTCAAAGTCATCATTCCACATTCACGTACTCATCAAATACCAGCCTGCCTTAGAATACCCTGAATCCTGATACTTAAATCATAGGTCTAAACGTAACGGTCAATGAACAGGTATGTGAGTGGGAAGCTAGTCCGGTAACACATGATTTGGCTGTGGTTATATGCTGGTGTTCAGTTGTACAAAGGAGAATAGATTATTGTATTGTTATTAGTAACACAACACAAGTTACACAATCAAAGGGCCGTCTCCTTTGACAGGAATAACATGAAACAACCAGCCTTGTCATAGAAGAAGGCAGATGAAAAAATCTGGATATTTTCTGTTTGTTTAAAAATGAGATGATTATTTGATTGTGATAATGCTAGGATCATCTTCAAAGGGAGAAACAAGAGCATTCAGAGACCATTACTTACATAACAGTCACCAGCTGGTAGGCTCAACAAATGGAACAGATCCTATAAAATCCTTTTGAAATATGAAATGTTTTCTGTGAAATACATCCCATTGAATATGTGACATTAAACAAAAAAGAATTAATTCTGTTCACATTTCTGTGTGAAAAATATCTTTTTTACTGAATGAAGTATGTGGAAATTCTTTTGTGTTTAGTACTCTAACATTGATGTGCAGATACACGACAAACGTTTACCAAATCAAATCATATGTAGGTAATATAGGATCGGGAGACTGCAGACAACTGACAAATACATTTATTGATATAATTTAAACAGTCAAAGTATTACTATTCATGGACATTATTAATGAATATTCAATTTCATTTATTAAAAATTCTGTAAATTTATCGAATTAATTAAAAAAAATAAGTTTGATAATAACAATAGAAAATCTGTTATAATCTGCTGACACAGTACATTCCTTTGTCAATAAGGGAAGTAGGAAGGAAAGAGTGAAACACAAGCTGCAATAATTTTCATTTATCTTCGTACATATTAAAATGAAAACATTAGCTCTGTAAATCTATTACTACAATTAACTCGCGAACTTGCATATACAGATATTTGAAAATAAAGGTTATCCATTCTAATCTAACTATATATTTCTCCCTATATATTAAAATGCTCCTTAGATCATTTTAACTGTAAAAGCCTCCCCCTTTAAATCATGACCGGGGTGCAGAAATATAGATACCCTAAAAGGCTGTGTGGGTTCCTAAGTACCCATCCATCATTGATGATAGGGTAGGGGAAGCTACCTTTTAAGCCATCAGTCACAAGAATGGTATTCCTGTACACAATGTTCCTGTTTAACGAGGAGTATTGATGGTATCGCAAGGTTCAGAAACCCACAAATATTTCTACAAAAACCAGTAAAACATTTACATTAAAAACATCTCCGGTTTTAAACGCTATAAAGTCAGGTTATTGTGGTCTATATGTAAGAACATTAATTGTGAAAACTTAAAAGCCTGAACAAATGCTAGCACCTATAACTATCTGCCATTAAACGTCCATTAGATATTCCGTACTATAATCGTTTTGATATGAGGAGAATTTCGATCTGGTAAATGAAATCTGTGGTAGTAATAAGTGCCCATGATGGATATAGTGAATACTTTTATACTTCAAAGTTGGAAGATATGTGTAATTACCCTGAATGTTTAACTTTAAAAAAACTTTATATACACATTTCAAGAAAAGTTCTACTTATTTAACTCAGCTTTAAAACACCCCGTTTTTATGGTACAACATTAATCAAAGATTTCTTTGAGGTTTACTAACATTTCCGTAAATATGTCCATGGGAAGCATCGATTTAATAAAAGTACAACTTCAGTCGAACAAACAGTGCTTCAATTGTAATTCTGACCTAATTATGTCCAGGTAACATCAATATTACAGATGAAATGTGCTCAAATGGTTTGATGGTCACGCAATGTGGCTAACGGTTATCTCTGTCAGATGTGCTCTGAGAGAAAAGAGTATTTCATTTTGCTGCAGGTGTGTTTTAGGCTACATATAGAGAAGGTATTTTGTAGGCTACATAAACAGAAGGTGTGTTGTAGGCTACATATACAGAAGGTATGTTATAGGCTACGTATACAGAAGGTGTGTTGTAGGCTACATATACAGAAGGTATGTTATAGGCTACATATACAGAAGGTATGTTGTAGGCTATATATACAGAAGGTGTGCTATAGGCTACATATACAGAAGGTGTTTTATAGGCTACATATACAGAAGATGTGTTTTAGGCTACATATAGAGAAGGTGTGTTGTAGGCTACATATACAGAAGGTGTGTTATAGGCTACATATAGAGAAGGGGTGTTGTAGGCTACATATACAGAAGGTAGGTTAAAGGCTACATATACAGAAGGTGTGCTATAGGCTACATATACAGAAGGGGTGTTATAGGCTACATATACAGAAGATGGGTCATAGGCTACATATACAGAAGGTATGTTAAAGGCTACATATACAGAAGATGTGTTATAGGCTACATATACAGAAGGAATGTTATAGGCTACATATACAGAAGGAATGTTGTAGGCTATATATACAGAAGGTGTGCTATAGGCTACATATACAGAAGGGGTGTTGTAGGCTACATATACAGAAGGGATGTTAAAGGCTACATATACAGAAGGTGTGTTATAGGCTACATATACAATGGGTATGTTAAAGGCTACATATACAGAAGGTGTGTTATAGGCTACATATACAGAAGATGTGTCATAGGCTACATATACAGAAGGTATGTTATATGCTACATATACAGAAGTATGTTATAGGCTACATATTCAGAAGGTGTGTTATTGGCTATGTATACATATACAGAAGGTATGTTGTAGGCTACATATACAGAAGGTGTGTTATAGGCTAAATATACAGAAGGTGTGTTATAGGCTTCATATACAGAAGGTGTGTTGTAGGCTTCATATACAGAAGGTGTGTTATAGGCTTCATATACAGAAGGTATGTTGTAGGCTATATATACAGAAGGTGTGCTATAGGCTACATATACAGAAGGTATGTTATAGGCAAAATATACAGAAGGTGTGTTATAGGCTTCATATACAGAAGGTATGTTGTAGGCTATATATACAGAAGGTGTGCTATAGGCTACATATACAGAAGGTATGTTATAGGCTACATATACAGAAGGTGTGTTATATGCTAAATATACAGAAGGTGTGTTATAGGCTACATATACAGAAGGTGTGTTATAGGCTACATATACAGAAGGTGTGTTATAGGCTACATATACAGAAGGTGTGTTGTAGGCTACATATACAGAAGGTGTGTTGTAGGCTTCATATACAGAAGATGTGTTATAGGCTACGTATACATATACAGAAGGTATGTTGTAGGCTATATATACAGAAGGTGTGCTATAGGCTAAATATACAGAAGGTGTGTTATAGGCTACATATATATACAGGTGTGTTGGTCTTATCACAGATCTTGATCATCCATCACCTGGCCAGGATACATCAAAGGCAGAATACCTGTCGTTAAGGTTCATCAGCACATAAAACAATTTCCTCACCGAAATCAATCAGTCACACGATCAAGATGTAAACACATGATTGCCAGCCTGATCTGGGCGTGGGCACAGAGAGCTCTGATCCCTGTGTGTGCACGGTTAATTAATGAATAAACCAAACTACTTTGACTTCAAGGGAATTACTCAATTATAGGCTTATACCTGGTAAAGGATCTTTCTACCGCTATTTAACTGTCCAATATTACACAGTTAATGAACAAATCATTCTGTTTACCTGACACCAATTAAACAACAAAGGAAGTAACTATGAATATCTTTTATCTTTATAGGAGACCAAAGATATATCTAGACACTCTGAAAAGACTTCACAACTCAAGAATTCACAACTCAATTAAGACTTCACAACTCAAGACTTTACAACTCTAGATTTCACAACTCAAGACTTCGCAACTTAAGACTTCATCATCCTAGATTTCACAACCAAAGACTTCACAACTCTAGATTCACAACTCAAGACTTCACAACTCTAGATTTCACAACTCAAGACTTCACAACTCTAGATTTCACAACTCAAGACTTCACAACTCTAGATTTCATAACTTAAGACTTCTCAACTCCAGAATTCACAACTCAAGACTTCACAACTCTAGATTTCACAACTCAAGACTTCTCAACTCTAGATTTCACAACTCATGACTTCACATGTTAAGTCTTCATAAACCCTACATTTCATAACTTAAGACTTCTCAACTCCAGATTTCACAACTCAAGACTTCTCAACTCTAGATTTCACAACTCAAGACTTCTCAACTCTAGATTTCACAACTCATGACAAATCAGACAGGTGAGAACCTTGGTTTCAGCCCAGTGTATCTTAGTTAAGGAACTATGAAGAAAACTACAGACATTTATAATGTTTAGTCAGGATTAAATTTATTTTTATCACCTTTCTTAGAAATCCATGTGAATACTACCAGACTCAGTGTCTAAAAAGTGTATTCCACAGATGGTTCCCTATATACAGGTAGTCAATATGGACAAGGAAAGTATGTAGAGATGGTCTCAATAGACAAGTGAATGGTATGTAGAGTGACCTCAATAGACAGTGAATGGTATGTAGAGATGGTCTCAATAGACAGTGAATGGTATGTAGAGTGACCTAAATAGACAAGTGAATGGTATATAGAGATGGTCTCAATAGACAAGTGAATGGTATGTAGAGATGGTCTCAATAGACAAGTGAAATAGTATGTAGAGATGGTCTCAATAGACAAGTGAATGGTATGTAGAGTGACCTAAATAGACAGTGAATGGTATGTAGAGTGACCTAAATAGACAGTGAGTAGTATGTAGAGATGGTCTCAATGGACAGTGAATGGTATGTAGAGTGACCTCATTGGACAGTGAATGGTATGTAGAGTGACCTCAATGGACAGTGAATGGTATGTAGAGTGACCTAAATAGACAAGTGAATGGTATGTAGAGATGGTCTCAATAGACAAGTGAAATAGTATGTAGAGATGGTCTCAATAGACAAGTGAATGATATGTAGAGTGACCTAAATAGACAGTGACTGGTATGTAGAGTGACCTAAATAGACAAGTGAATGGTATATAGAGATGGTCTCAATAGACAAGTGAATGGGATGTAGAGATGGGCTCAATAGACAAGTGAAATAGTATGTAGAGATAGTCTCAATAGACAAGTGAATGGTATGTAGAGATGGTCTCAATAGACAAGTGAATGGTATGTAGAGTGACCTCAATAGACAGTGAATGGTATGAAGAGTAAGTCAAAAGACAGTGAATGGTATGTAGAGTGACCTCAATGGACAGTGAATGGTATGTAGAGTGACCCAATGGACAGTGAATGGTATGTAGAGTGACCTCAATAGACAGTGAATGTTATGTAGAGTGACCTCAATGGACAGTGAATGTTATGTAGAGTAAGTCAATAGACAGTGAATGGTATGTAGAGTGACCTCAATAGACCGTGAATGTTATGTAGAGTGCCCCCAATGGACAGTGAATGGTATGAATAGTGACCTCAATAGACAGCGAATGGTATGTAGAGTGACATCAATGGACAGTGAATGGTATGTACGGTGACCTCAATAGACAGTTAATGTTATGTAGAGTGACCTCATTGGACAGTGAATGGTATGTTGAGTAAGTCAATAGACAGTTAATGGTATGTAGAGTGACATCAATGGACAGTGAATGTTATGAAGAGTGACCTCAATGGACGGTGAATGGTATGTAGTGACCGCAATGGACAGTGAATGGTATGTGGAGTGACCTCAATAGACCGTGAATGGTATGTAGAGTAAGTCAATAGACAGTGAATGGTATGTAGAGTAAGTCATACCGTAATGAACAACACCTTTGGTATGAATACAGTTCTAGTAAAAAGACCTAAGAGGTAAATTACCAGTGAAAGGCAATTAAGATATCGAATCAGTCAGTTACAAAAGATCTCATTAATCATAACTTGTCCATATTCTCTACAGTAAAAGGTAATTTACTAGAACAAAACGCATGCTACTAATAGCCCTCACTGCAAAAAAAGAACCAGTCATCAGCGGCCAGTTATGATATCGCTGACATCAAAGGGTCTGTTTTTGTTCACCTGAGTCTACAGCCAGCACGAGAGGAAACGCCTCATTTGTCCCGCTTTGTCAGATAATGGTATTTATAAACGGCCGTAATGAACCAAGTAGATGCCCTATTATACGGAATCAAAATACACCCCAGCAAACAGCAAATTAAACACAGTTTTTCTTCTGAATTTTGCTGGGTGTAGTAACTACACATTAAATACCATTAAATCAATTAACGATCTTTTGTGATGATATCATAATTACCTGTCAATTCACACCTGTACTGGAGTTGCTCAAGAGTGCAACAGTCCAAAACGAGGCTGACTGATAGCAGAAATAATAAGACAAGGAATTGTAAAGGGAAAGATGCTTGATTGCACACTTTCCCTGATAAATAGCAGGTTCATCTACACAGCATTCATTACCTGACCCCTTCCAACAATAGTGTAAATAAAATATCGTTTCCTTGTAAGTGTTGTGATTTTCTAATCTTATTAGCATACTATCATATTAACCCATTTGCCCGTAAAGTCACATTTGAACCTTACAAAATCAAAGGCTGGGCAAGTCTGTTTTAAAAATTGTAGGGGGGAATGATTTAAACAAAATCCCCTCATAGTAACCACATGTAAGACGAATCTTGATTTTCTTTTTGTAATTTACAAAACAATTGTCTTAGTTAACATAATAATATTTTGAAACAAATGTACGGAAAGGTCAGCAAGTTCCAAAAGGTCACCATTGGTGCAACAGATGAACCTGTGATGGAGTTAGCTCCCCACAGTGACAGGACAGGTGTACTGGTGACCACTGCTGAACATGACCGGTGACAATCAAGGACAATTGATGGTCAAGCTTTGATATCAGTTGACCATCACAAAATCACATGCATAATGTGTCAGTAAAATTGTTTGATGGGTCAGTTAGTCAAAGTTTGAGGCCACTCTTTATGGCTGACATACATACGGAGTCCACTTTGAGCAGCATGTCTTCCCAAACACTAAACCAAATACACAAAGGCCGGTCAGTCCTAGGGAAGGTTAATACTGCTCTTTACTGTCATCATATACCTGTCACGCTGACATGTTCATGTTCCCCTTTTAATTATTTTAATGTTTACAGGTACTTTGACTACCAGATAGTCTACCATACAGCAAAGTACAAAGGAAGGACACTGTGGCCTAAATATCAGATAAGACCAGAAACGATAACTAGCCCAAATATCTTCACACAGGACAAGAAACGACGATCTCAAATATCATCACACAGGACAAGAAATGACGAAATAGCTCAAATATCATCACACAAGACAAGAAACAACGAAATAGCTCAAATATCATCACACAAGACAAAAAGCAAACAGTAACTGATTTTTTTTTTAAATTAAGAAGTTCAATAGTGCCCCAGATTTTTGAAAACACAAACTTCCACAGAAAATATTTAAATAAATTATCCTTTTCAATTCTTTTTCATCAAGAGGTTTAAAAATTTCAAGATCATTTCTCTTGTACAGAAAATCTCTTTACACATCTTTGCATGTATTTCAAATAACTTCTTTGTCCACTACAAATTTCTAATAATTTTATGAATTTTCTATCCAAGAGGAATTCCCAATTCCATTTTTATTTATAAACATGTCATCTAATACAGTAATGATGACATAGGAAACAGAATGCTCCTCGCTCAGTTCTCACAAAACCTCTCTAAACAAAACTTGTTCCAAGCAAAAATGAAATGCCATACACCAAAACGAAAGCAGTTAAAAGATTTTGATTTCATCTTCCACAATGTAACGGATGGCTATATGTTTTCCTAGTGAGATAGAATTGTAGTCAGTGACATTATGTAAAACTACCGACGTTAATTGAACTGGTCTCACTCTGAGCTATATAGTAGACTCTGATTACCACTGATTCACTCCCTAGAAGCTAGCTGTTCAGAGACAATCATCCGTAATTGTACGGCACAGACAGAGTCAACATTTGGTGCCATTCAATTCCTATTACTGTGCTCTAACATGGATATCAAAAGAACTCTCATTTTAACCAAAATGTTCTATTAGCGTTAACGTCATTGACTAGCAAGGATGTTCTAGGATGAAACTATATCAAACTAGGAAGTTTGACAAGTTTTCTTCAGGAGAGTGATGTAACAATTTCAATCACTGGCCGACATTTCACGCAGAATTAACTATTTTTACATTCAGACTTTGACATGTACGTTAAACAGGATTCACGATTGGGACTGTCGTAGTATATAGATGTTAATAACAGCAAACAAAGGACTCTGTCTCAATTATTGTTCTATGTATATTCTTGCCTTTGTTGTAAATGTTTATTTACAAAAGGATGACATTAATTCTTGCCTGTGTTGTAAATGTTTATTTACAAAAGGATGACATTAATTCTTGGTAGTTAACATTCAGTTTTGTCAAAAATGTATGAACTAACTTACCTCAATGTTCAAACGTGTGTCAGCCTTGTTATCTCCCTTTTCTCCTTTCTCCTTTTTATCCAATTCAGCTTGATCAAATGCTAAAATTTTACTGGCATCCGTGTCCATTTTTTGGGGCGGTAACTCGACTGCGAGGGAAAAAAAACAAGAATTATAGGCCTGGTTCCAAAAATGTCACAAAACAGATTAATAGCAACTCAGTCAATCTTATATTGGCTTTCCCACCAAGGGTTTTATCCTTCACGAATATGTTAGAAATGTGAAAAAGGTGTAAGATTTCCCGTGTGGAGGTATCAAGTGATTATACATGCTGTTAAAAAGCATTACTCGAAAATAAAGATGACATGCAAGCATCCTGCTGTTCTAGGTTTTCAAATTTCAAACGGTCTGTGTCAGCAGCTGAAACCCAGTCCTGTCTCTGACTGTGGGAGGGAGGGAGTGCTGTAAAATCAATAGCCCAATGTACAGCTGGGTCAACAGAGCAGAGGGAGGGGTAACTGTAACCCCAACAGCCCGCACTGGGAATATTGGCTGCCCAGCCTAAGAGAGAAATTCAAATAGAATGTGTGTGGATCACATTACATCATCCTCATTCATCATTCCCCCAGCACTTGCAAGGAGGGGAGCATCAAGTTATTAACCATTACCAAGGGGAGCATCTAGTTATTAATCCAGTATTTCACAAAAACCCTTCATGAGCATTCCTATCAAATTCAAAGGGGTCCTATGACCGTAGCCTGTGATTATAGCATCTAAAACAGACATTTTATTTTAGAGCTTTTCATCAAATTTTTCTTGAAAAGCTTAATTTGTGACATCATAGACATCTGCTCCAAGTTATGTCCCTTTGTGTCTCGTTCTGAATGCAGCATGCGCCATTACCAATTTAGTATTTAGCTATCGTTAAACATGTCTCTCTTTGTAAAAAGTCTAATAAAGCATTGCTGTTACTTCGTGAAATACATACACAACATTACAGTGAGTAACAATAGCACAGTTGTTTCAGGATTTGACTGATGTCATATTACCAATTTGATAATTTTTATGAAAAGAATTTTAAATATTTTCTGTATAATCATAAAATGACTGATTGTAATGAATCAGGAAATTAAACATGAGAAGTATGTCTCTTAAATCCTTATTTATCAATATTTCAAATTGATTCTCATTTTTTTTTGTCTAAAACATCATGAAAGGCATATATCATGATAATTAAATGAATTAACAACTGTATAAAGAGTTTTCTTTATTGATTTTGATTTTGATTTTCTTCAGTATATTCAGTGGGTGTGTATCAAAATACAACAATTAAATCATCCAGTTGGTCCCGTAAAAATTCATTTCTCGTATCAGAAATAGCATGATGGTAGAATAGCATGCTAGAGCTCATACAAAACTGTAACCTACAAAACATGCTGTGATGTCCCTCGTTTGAGTACGGACTCCTGGTAATCCGTGTGTAAAAGAAATGTTTCATCATCAATGTATCATTCACACAATCTGTTTTTGCAATAAAACATAATTCTTTCAATGGAATGTTCTTGTTCTTATGTGTCTCAATACAGGTGATTTTACAGGTAAGTAAACAGTCAACCTCCTACCTTTATGTACACAGAATCTCGTTAGGACAGGTGTAAAGGGATTTGACACACCATTCGGCAGTAAATCTCAGCTTAACTTCTATAATAACCATTATGTAACTGTCAGCTTTCTCTAAACTTCAAGGAAAATGCAGATAGCTAACACTATCACAACTTAAAGCAGCACAGCTTTTCTCTCGTAAGTCACAGTGTGTCTATTTCCATAAATGAAAGTAAATAAATCCTATACTCTGTTTCCTAGCTAAATGACATTGACATGAAAAGGATCAATATACAAGTTTACATAAAAATTTAACTAAAAGCTAAATCTGGAACCAAAACACATTTAGTTTTATAAATATCTTACACACTAAGTAACAAGCTTTCTTTAGATGCCTTGTGACAGGTTTTATACATTTATATATATAACCACGGATGTATAATTATAACCTCTAAAACATCTGTGAAGGTCATTCATGAAATTTAATACTCTGAGATAAATAAATCACATCTCGATACAAAAAGAACATTTTGCCAAAGAGACTTTTGTTGAGGTGATTTACTATGGCTGTGTTAAACAAAATCAACCTGGTCAACAATTTTTTAATATTTTTGTGATATGACATTGACATTTCAATTAGCTGTTAGGTTATTTTTTCATAAACTTTAAGATGCAGTTGTTATGAAAAATAAGTGATTGTATTTATGTTTGAGCTGGTTGACCTCCCAGTTGTGAGTCGGCGGTTTACACTTATTACCCTTGCATGGCTGTTTGAGATGTGAATACAGATTTTTTGTGTATTGTACTAAATCTACCATAAATCTGTCATAATTTTTCGAACATTGAGTACACAAGTCATTAAAAACATTTTAGTCTAGATATGTATCATGCACCTGCATTTTGGTAATATTTACAACTAACCATTTACTACAATATCAACACCTTGACACGGGTGTAAACCAATCCTGTACACAACAGCCTTTTGAGTACCACACTGCCAAGGAATTATCGTACAATTAACGTTTTAGTATTTCTGCCCAATATCTTAACTAATTTCCAAAACAGGCTTAAAAATCTCTTAACCAAAATGTTACTTTTTGAAAAAGAGTGTTAAAAAAAAAAAAAAAGAAGATATTTGTATGTAAAACCTGACCCCCTTTTTCAACCATGCTAATATAATCTTATTACATTTTTCTCTAATTCATTGAATTACCTGGTATACCTGTCAGATCATAACCATATGTTACCTGAAAGGCGAGTCTTCTTACTTGTTTTTCTAACTAACTACTGAACACTGCCACTGTTCCTCAGGTGTCAGCTGTATGTGGCTAATTGGCTCATTGTTACACCACCCTAATTTAATTGCCATAGGTCAAACCACAAGCCACGTCAAATAGCATTTCTCAAAAAAAAAAATACCAACGAAAAGTTGAAGAGACACATACAAAACTTAAAAGTGAGAAATTCTTCCAAAAATGGTCTTACACACAAGTATACAATGTTTTCAAGGTCAGAAACATTCAGTTGACTGAAAATCGATGGGTATTGAATTTTTCAAAATAAAATATGCTTTTTAGATATATTTCTGCATTGAAGGAATAATGTTTCCAAGAATAGGTAAAACAAGTTTATCATATATTTGCGAGTGTGTATGAGGTGTTGGATTTCCTAATGCACCGAGGCACACTGCAGGTGCATCAGGAATTAAATACAGAGACATTGCATGGTAGCGAAGTGCATCAAAATAGACTTGTGCCTGGCCTAGCTACTCCGTACTCACCTCGTAACGGCATACCGGTGGAGTTATCTTCAATGCTAATTGATAATTCCTGCAAAGACATAAGAAATAAAGGACAATTAGTATAGGATAATCACCAAGGCATGTGTACACACACAAACACAACCAATTAGCTAGATTAATTAACCTTCAGCCAGCGTTAGCGTCACTGACGGCAAATCTTCACACATGTACACGATCAGTATGGTTTGGCGGTAGATAAGCTTTCCACCGATGTTGATGTCACAAATAACGGTCATGTACAACATGTAAATGGTCTAAATGTAGGATAAAACAAATCTGAAACGATAAATGGCAAATGTCTAATAACATGGCTGAAATAGGATAAAACAGACTCCACTTTTTCTCAAATGTCAAAACACTTACTACGATAAAATTGTAAAATTATGTACATTGAATATGTCAAAATAATTCCCAAAATAGGGTCAGATGTCTACTTTAAGGCTTTGCTTAGATAACTTCGATCAAGGAGTTGTGTTTCAATGTATGTTTTCATTAATCAAGGGTTTCAGAAAACCATACATACACCAGATTAGGAAGTCTTGGCTTTTCCATATATATATATATACTTGAGTAGGCTTAAGTCCTATGATTTCAGATAAACAATTAATTAATATTCTGAGCTATCAAAGAAACCAGTGCTTTGAAGAATTACTCATAACTAAGTCTAATCAGGGACATATATATCAAAGTATTGAAAAAATATGACATTCCTAAAAATTAAAATCAAGATAAAAAAAATATTATTGTTAGTCAATCTCTGCCAAAAGTTTTGAAACTTTTGATTAATAAATGTGTTTCAAGACAATTAAGTCTCAGTGAATCTATAATTTAGTCCATAATTGAGGATTCAAAAGTATTCCACTTATTAAAAAGTGCCAAATATTTTAATTTTAATTAAACTACCTGTTGGTGACAAAATAGTACACAAATGTAACTAAACGTAAAATACAGTTTAAGAAAAATATACGAGCCAATAGATTACCAGTTATAGACACAGAAACTATGGCCTGAAATATGTCATTTCCCAGTTTTGAGCCAAACAATTGTTAATTACTGTCGTTACATTTATCACAGAGTTAGTCCAACATATGTAAGTATCTGTCACCACGAATCTCACATATGTTCACAATGTCTCGTGTGTGCCAAAACTGAGAGAGGAGAGTGACAGTGCGCCTCGGATACATTCCTGGTAACAATGCCAGGACTCCAGTGTTAGACGGAGATACACTATCGTGACTCCTCTGGTGCCAATCCTATCTCCCTAACCTTATGGTCAATACATCACTGTACCAAGAGAGGATATTACTCCGGTCCTCTCCTCATCCCCACATCTCGATCACTCAGTGGTTGTAATCATACCAGGATGGCAAGTCACCCAGAATGCTAAATAACTGTTTTAGTACTTCACTTCTAAGCCAACACACTCATATATATATATATATATACTCACTCATAAATCAAATACCAAAAGAAAATCCCAACAATCCGAAATATCTTCTCTTTGTAGTAACCTCCATGGACTACCAGCAAAAAGTATCATAATAACATTAAGATGGAAACCAAGACCTCCTTTACGCCAAATAAATACCTCCAAATATTACGAAATCCCACAATAACCGTCTTATCACTGCCATCAAACACATTGCCGTACTAGCCTACTTACCTACGTAAATCGCATCTGTTTTCCCCGTTGTTGTTTACGATCATTTCTCGGTACAGAAAACAATACGTTTTGTTCAGTGAGAGAAACAATGATGGGCTACACAGTTTTTACGGTTGATAGTCTCACTGATATAAAATTTCTCTATTTAGATTGGTATTATATAGATTAATGATGATGTCTTCCAGAAAAGCACTTACCCCTGTCCTATAGCTTGTTACCTTTCCATACAGTGCTGTACAACTTCCTAGTCCATTTTTTACCTTGTGTTTGTGTGACCTACTATACCTCCAAATATTTCCTTACATTACCTTCCACTTGCTTTACACAAGAGCTTCCTACCTTGTACATGATAAGGGTGCAGGGCTAGGGTCCTCATAAATGTGCCAGTGTCAGGCTGCAGTCCCCTGTCAAAGTGTTCAGTCTGGCTACCAGCTACACACTGGTCAATCAATTGATTCTACACGATAGTATTATTGGCACTGGTGATGACCACTGTCCAGTTAGGTGACTGGCACAACATCTGTTTTATGACTTAGCAGTGTTTACTAGGTGTAATGCCCTAAGCTTATGTGTAAGTTTACATAGTGTCATTCACTGACACTGTTTTTAGCCCCAAGGGATTGACTGATCTGACTCCCTAGGGAGCTATCTCACAGCCCCTTGTCACTGAGGGATAACCTTCACACCTCAACACAAGGTCAAACAAATAAAAACATGTTACCAGACTTGAGATATCGGTGACACATTTATATCCATTCAAACAACAATATTGACTGACAATGAGGTCTTTATCATAGTTTTGTCATCCCTACTATGGTATGTAATCACCAGGTATACAGGTCAGGTAAGATACTGACTACCCAGCACTAATGAGGGCAGACAGTTACCTGTCTTAGTCAACTAACATTAGGTCATCTACTGGAGTAGCACTTGTCAATGATCACAACAAAACACCTGAGTATCCCGACCCAGAGAAACACTCAATTGGCTGTCAATGATGACACAATCTCTGTCTAACATTTATTACAACAAAAAAGTACAATAATTTCTTTGCAAAACATTTCCAGAGTGAGATTATTTTGTATTTTATACATACCAACTCTACCTATTTAGGAGGGAGATTGACTCCGATTTTGGACCTTCAAGTTTAAAATCTTCAACCAGGGAAGTTGCTAAACTATTCAATTATTGTAAGATTTAACAGTTTAATATGAAAGAACAACTCAAAAATCTGTAATTTTAAAAGATTATTTTGTCTCTTGGGGCTATAAACACATTTTTTTAATGTTTTTAGTTTTGAGCAAGCAGAATCTCCCCCATAGAAATGTCAAAAGGTTGGCGGCAAGTATGGTATTGCAATCAGTACCTCCGTTTATAGTTCCAGTATCAAACTTCATTGCAGGTTTCAACCATCATACCAATAATTATTACAACCGTGCTCCAACACTGATCAGCTACAACGTTATGTACATGTATTACCATATCAGACCTCTTCCATGTGGAAAGAAAATAACACATAGTTGCAGACTTAACAAATATTAAATGTATTTTACTGTCTTGTACCAGAAATATTGATACTAATTCAGCATCGTTTTACCACCATATCAATAGATTACAAATTTTAATGTTCCCTGTTGTAGTACAGTAGGTGTATATAAGTATTTAATGCCTTGTTCATGTGAAATGCCATTTGGGTCCACTTTGATTGATCAAATAATTATAACACTGATATTATATTCTGATATTAATTAGAATTACGTTGAACCTCACATAATTTTCCTTTGATCCTACTTTTTCAGGAAGTGTACTGGTCGTGGCTTTTACCCGAGGATATCTGCTGTACATGACATCGCTACAATGTGTTCACACCAGCTCCGATCGCATGCAGAGGAACAACAATGCGTTCGCTCATAACCATTGTTCTCCTCACCATGAAATCGTTAACACCCCATAAACGACACTTTGCCTCACAACGATGAATAATAGCAATAGCAAGTAAAACAAGCCCCCTGGTTAAGTACCAGAGAAACCCTTAAAGACAAAGATCCACCTCGTAATACTGATAATGTAGTCTTACATCAGTGCTTTGATGTAGGGCCGAGCTCTCCTCTATCAAAGATGGATATGCCACCTTGGGGGATGATTCCACGTCCACAATTAGTCACATCCACATCCACTGCTCGGGAGTTAATTCTCCACTGGGATCCACCGGCCTTTGAACGCCAACAGATTGCTACATGTAATATTCATCTACCTATTGCCCTACACAAGGCTAGTCGGTCATTACCAACCACTTCAGGAGTATATGTATACCCACAGTACTCCCGACACAGCCATACAGTCCCGCAGCTGTAGCCCGGTCAGCATTATCAATGCGGAAAATTACCGCCATGGGGCACACATCTTTTGAAGAGTCATAATAAATATGTTTCTATAAGTGATCAATTTTTCCTTCTGATTGCAGCCGTCTGACCAATTGAATCATCCAATTTTCTCGTTTGCATGCCAATTACTTCAACCTCCGTCCGGATATTTAAGATAATTCAACCCAAGTTTTGAACAGACTTCCTTATTACATTTTCCACATTCCTTATCGACAATATTTTGTAAGTTACCAATTCCTTTATAAGGCCCCTTTTACCAAATCAAATTTATTACAAGGGAGAATGATGAGAGTATAACAAAGTTTTACTGTGTTAATAATTAATGTTCTACTTGTAACATCAGTCCTCATCCTCATACCTAAATCACAAAGTTTATATCCTTGTTTATTTCGGTAAAATTCCGGAATCCGGATATTTTTGTGAAAACAACTGACGAGTTTTTAATGAATACCATAGGAAGTATTCTATATATAAACCTGTAGCTTCAACCTGTGGTACCTCTTCTTGTGTTTTAAATGACCGGATGACACATAAAATGGAGTCCATTCTATTTCTTTATTATGATGACAATTGAACGACACGAGACAATCAGTCCCCTGGATTGCTAGGCAACCATTGTCGAGAGGTATTAAAACTGTCTGTGCACTTCCACGTAGACACATAAATATTTCATGGTCATTAATTGTGGTTTACTTTGACCAATCTTCCGTTTTTTATTGTAACGACTATTTAGTAAAAGTATTCCTAAGGGAGACAACCAGCCAGTCAACAAAAGAGTTTAATGCAGGTTGTTTAATCTAAAACACATTTTGCCAAGTTTTTAATAGAGACCAATGTCCAGTTTTAATTGCGATGACACAGTGATGGGATTTGTTTCCCCTGAGTGAGGTTTTTTCCCTTTGGTGTCTAATTATGACCAGTGGTCATGACTGGAAGTTGTTGTACTTTATATGACGATACAATCTGGCCTTTGATGAGTTGGTAGTCAATTGATTGATGTGCATGTGTGGTTGAGATTTATTTAGATTGTCGTAAAAAGATAGAGCTGGGTAGCCTCCCTTGGGTATATTGACATGGGACATTTGCAACCTAGTGTACTTTTGACTGATCAGAGGTCAGAAATAATGTGTTTTTGTTTATTCACTCATGCATATCTAGTTTTATCTTGTTAACAATTTCACTTCCCTGATAATCCAAACAATTATTGGACATATATATATACTCATGTTCATGTAGTGACCATAGTTTTTAATCATCTGCATTTTGTACAAATAGGACTCTGAGATATATGATACTTTTCTGCCTATCATGACATGAATCTTCATACATGAAGAGTAACCTCCCCTGATTTTATCCTGGGAATGTAGGACAGGACGGGTGTCCATGTACTTTCTGCATATCATTAATCTTAATTCACATTGTCTATATATAGCAAGTCTGGGTATATATCCTCAGTAACTGGGTCTGCGTACTCTTAAGTACCCCACATAGAGCGTACAACCACCCACCGATAAGATTAATTCCCCCCCCCCCTTCTTCCCCAAATCACATCTGACCTCTACATCTCATCATCAACTCAACCTGATGAGAATATATATATTTATACATGAACACACGACTTTGAATGAAATAACCCTCGACCACAATCTGCCTGGTGTTATCGGCGTATCTGTATCAGTCGCGGGCAGATTGCCTACCCGATACCAGGTGTAGGTATAGAAAGTCTCCAATACCATCAATAGCCTGCTACCCCAAGATTAATGGTTCTGTCAGGGTAAAAGTGGGACCTCAGATTTTCTCTCCATTCATCCTGGCTCCTAGTTTTCATTACCTGAGCTACAATCACCTAACTCTACAGGTATATATAAACTGATTTATCACTTCGCCCCTCATCTTACCATCACAGCCAATCAATGATGTCTTTGTTTTAAATGACAGGAAATGCCCTGTATAGTTTCCTTTCACCTGATTTTACCTGTACTGAACTGTAGGTCTGTCTGTCCGTACTTGTCATTTATCAATATCATAGTTTTATTGAAACAATAAAGTTCAGTGTGTAACAAAACACACCCTGAAAACCTCTGAAGACTGGCAAATAAGCAAATTCACTGACAAGATTTCCAGCATGCAGTGGGGATTTGCTTTCCCTCCAGTCTCAATTAGGACAATCCATGCCTTTCATTCATAATTTCCATTTGTCTTCCCAGAGGAGAGAATAACTGCAATTCACTCTCATTGATTTCCATTCCTTCCAGAGACAGAGCCCTTAGGGGTCAAGAGCATCTGCACTGGTCAGTGGTATATTGAAGTCCTTTCTAAGTAAAAGTCTGGATTATTTCAGCCGACCCTGATTGTATTAGGATGAAAGGATTGCTGTATGTGTGTGCCGATAATATCTATAAATTTACTATGTGTAATGTATCTGGGGGCATATTATCTTGGCCACATTCCCTCAATCTCTTTATTAATTGATAAATATGGCAGAAATCCACTGATTTGAAATGAAACATATTTTCACATCTGTGCAGGCAATATTTAATTAACTGATACTTTAATAATCACCCATTATGAATAAATATGCTTTCATCATTTTATTTTTCCTTTTATCTATCGTAATATATTCATTGTAAATTTGATATTCCACTGATAAATAAGAGATTTCGATTGATAGGAACTTCATTTTCTATCAAAAATAAATATACGACATTTGATATAGCACCCTAACTAGCTAACATAAGCCACTCTAAAGTGCTTTAACAGATTTTTGTGTGAAAAAATAATGACCAAAACAGTTTATAAACATGAATACATTTTTTATACCTGTTTGACCTTTTTATCAACCAAATCACAGTGATCATCCATCTACCACCCCTTAATATTATTCTGATGTTAAAGCTTCCTCAGGCTAAACATGTAAGGGTCGACACACTTGGTCATCACAGGAACAAGGTAGTTTTGCTGAAATTATGTATAAAGGCAACAACAACTAAAAGTTGTTTAATATGATCATTATGTGAATAAAGGGAAAGTATTAAATTGATTAAATTTTCAATTAGTTTGCTTTTACAGGTCAAAATATGTCAAAACAGGTACATGATTGAATGACGTTAGGTATGGGNAGGGGCAGGGGCAGGGGCAGGGCAGGGGCAGGGGCTCGGTGGAAGGCGAAGATATAACATTAAAAGCAAACATTTGGAAGTGACATGCCTTTTCTTGCTTTGTTGACAAATTCTTCACCTTTCTATAGCAGGAAGACATGGACTCCAAACAATGGTCAAGCCCAGGAAAGTGTTCGACTGCCCACAGGTAAGTGACTAATTCTATAGTTGGACCAGAGTGTGATCACCGGCCGCAACAGCTATCAGGATGCATTATTGATGACACAGCTTGTTCACAGGGCCGAGACCTTTAAACATCAAAGATGGCGAAATCCCACAGAGTGTTGGGGCTACTGCAAAATTGATACAATAGATCTTGTGGGCTGCCTTTATCATAGTACCATAACTCACTGTATCTTTTGATCGTTCGGGGTTATGAATAATTTCCTCATCCTCAAAGACAACTGTCAATGGATTATACTGAAATGGATTAATTGAAACAAATACTATACAGTATCTCGTAACAGGATCAGAGATTCAACTTTACATACCGCAAACAACCATGACTTCCAAGAGTTGTGTCACTTTTATACAGCAGTTCCATGGCCATGGATCATCTAGTTTTGCAGTGAAACACACTAATTCTGCTGCTGATAGACACTCTGTGATAAAAACTTGTTGACACCCTGTGATCAGGCCATTAGTGAGCTTGACCTTGCTCCACTGCCTTTTGTCATTATCAACATGTGTTGACATGTGAAAGCTATTTTTTTCTTCCGTCATTCCATGTCTCTTTATCCTTGTTCTGCATGAGAGAAACCTAAGCCAGTAAATATCAGACAGGATCTGAACTTTCATATTATTCTCTTTCATTACAGAAATCTACACCTAATATTACTTCAGTTTTTAATATACATGTGCATGGATAATTTAAAAAAACACCTGAATATAATATTTTTATAGTGTTTAGTGAAGTTCTTCGTTCCTTTCACAGAGAGTAGATTTCTGTATGATTTCATACAATGATTTCTGTATGATTTCTGTATGATTTCTGTTTGATCAAAACATTCTTCAACATCCTCTATGTTTTCTGGCTTTACTTATCCCTTTAAATTTCTAAATCAAAGGTTCACTTTCTTCACACTATCACTTCAAAATGATGGGCTTCTTCCCAAAAACTTCTGCAAGATTTTTTTTTACAATTTTCTCTTTATGACTCAGCGAGGTATTTTTTTGTCAGTTCCTCAGCAGCAGGATCCAACAAAAACCTGACTATGTTTACAATAGCAAACTGCGCACTATATGTAAGTTAGACAACATCAAAATGATAATTAGGTGTATATAAATCTTCGCCTATCTTTTGAGAGGTGTCTCGTCAAAGGTGCCCAAACACAAGGTGGGTCCACTATAGACTAACCTCTCCCCAACATATAACAGATATCTGCCAAACCATGTGCCTCTCTCCTTCACAACACCGACTTTAAATTTCATATTCAATGACATATGAAACTTTTTATCAAACACAAGAAACGTTTCCTGGCAGCTTTGGTAAAGATTTGGTGAAACTTTGCACGCCTTCAATGAGACATGTGTATCGTTTCAGCTCTTAAAGTGCTGGCCATTCTACACGTATCCACCAAAAATACCGCCATTTTATGTGGCTCTTTATCCTAAAATTTGAGATCCGTGAGGTCTGTTAGTTGCACTTCTGTGGTGCCCTTGAGGGGTTCTTATAAAGTTTGTCGTAATTCACACCCTAGTCGGCCTATCAAGCAGCGCTACCCAGTGTATTTTACTAGCACATACAATGCTCACAAGTTTCCAGTTATAAAATTACTCCAATTTTAATACTCCTCAAAGGATTTCTCAAATAAAAAAATATGTTATTAGAGTCAACGCAAAAAGGTTTCTGTGTTAAGTAAAACCTGCTAATAACGACCCCTTCTCAGCCATAGAAAAATGTCTGCTATAGAAAGTATTCTATTTAATACAAGTTCTACGACATATACAGCTAAAACTAATTAAAAAGTCTGTATATGTATCATGAACGACTGTTATGATAAACAGCGTATTCAAAATAATATCAAAGTTTGACAGAAACAAGGTTATCTTAAGATGCGTTTCTGTGGTTATGAAAATCTGAAGTGAAGATTAACCATAAATATGGTCATCTCCAGTTACGATAATGAACACCCCTCCTCCTCTAAAATCTTATTTGTTATTCTACAATTCATTTCAGTCACGTTATAACATTGCATTTCTATCAGTGGATCTTTGCAGCTTTTCATTACTTAAAGAGTACATTGTAGTTCATATAAGGTACTATAAGGTGCCGACTTAACCATTTTTTTGACCATCATGTTTAAAATCTATTTAACAAAGGGTGGGCTTACCAATAAGCATGGGCTTAACAACGGTAATATACGGTATATACATTGCTAATATAATAACAGGTTAAATACGGTATAAGGTTTAGTATATAAAGTAACAGACCGTCTACCTACTAATAGAAATCTAATAAGGGGCTATCTACCTCAGAAGATCAGCACGCTTCTACAGTGGCTTTCATCTTCAAACGAGTGAGGGGGCTTTGACTTTTTATTCTTTTCTCTTACATTAACAGGCAAAGTTTTACTACACGATAAGAACACTTGCCTTAATGTTGAGGGATCAGAGCCCGCAGTATTCGTCAGCATAACTTGCATTTTTTCTTAGTCGGTTGAAAATTGACAAAAATCCCAGTCTATTGTTTTTTTCTCCAAACAATGTCTATAATGAACTGGCAAGCATTCAGTAAAGAAACAGTTAAAACTCTAACTGAACTCTCCACATCACACGAACATCAAATAGAGGCTCCAACATGCAAATGAAGTAGATGTATGAATAATCCTACAGGAGGACAAGAGATTCCTTTCATCTCCGAGCCTTTACTTTCACTCTCCTATTTCTCCGGAGATCCGTCACAAAAATCCTAGCATTATACTGAGACAGGAGAAGAGAGTCCACTGTCGATGCTATTACGATAAAACAGGAAGTATCTATGTCCTGGCAAAGTACAAACCGAGAATCTAGTGATCTCTCATGTATCAAAGACAAACGAACAATGACTATAATTTAACATCTCCATTGGTATTCCATTGATCAATGTGATATCAGCCATTTTATTTAATTATATGTACGGCAGCCTCTGTTTTCATCCTGAATCTCCAAAGGTAGGAGATGCTGTTTGTGTTGCAGTTGTTCTAGGTCATCCCACTTAAAACAGTCACCAAAAACAAGAGGACAGACTAAGTCAATGAACAATTAAATTGTCAACATGTTTGAGTAAATAGTCTATTCTTTAATGAATACATTTATATTGCCCTATAAAGTGTGGAAAGGTAATACATGAATTTGTACTCATTTTCTTCTTGGGAAGCATAGCATACACATTACTTTCATTAACATTGGAGAAAAAATCTTGATTACACTCTAATTAACCTAATGTCAAACGATTTTGATACCTTGACAGATATATGTATTTATGTATTGCATACTCTGTATTTAAAGGTGTTACCATGACAACTTCTGGTCTAAACAGACAGGTGTTACCATGACAACTTCTGGTCTAAACAGACTGGTGTTTACCATGACAACTTCTGGTCTAAACAGACAGGTGTTTACATGACAACTTCTGGTCTAAACAGACTGGCGTTTACATTGCGCCGAGATGTCTGTTGCCTACCATTCTGCTAGGTTAGTTACACAATGTATCCGGTGATATCAGCAGACTTGATTCCACAACCTTAAAAACAATGATATGTATACCTGATGCTTGCTTGTCTATCCCATTTTCTTTCCTCCTATATTATCCCTTTTACCCTGGTCTCCCTTCTAAGCCCTTCTTCTCCACAACAGGTCTCCTTCTTTTAACCCAATCTTCAAATATCTGTTCTCCCCCCTTACTTCCCCGTTCTCCACTTCTTGTTTTTAATATATATGCTTCAGTCTGATGCATCAAACATCCTTTTGACCTCCCNNNNCCCCCACCATGTCTGTTCCCAGTAAAAACATCCCTGCACACTGCACACATTATGCAACTGGTGCCGATGGGTTGTTTACATGAATCAAGTCTATAAACACATACCCAAGATATAGGGCCCTTACCACAGATTAGTACTCTCTGTTATGTCGTACGATATCTCCTGAACATTACTCTCACCCGATTACCTGGATTCTTTCGATCTCCTCCTGTTAAAGATCGTCGACAGATTCACCACATTCCCTTGGGGATACGATAAGCTTCTTTAGTTTTTTCACAGACAGCTTTTTTCTAACACTTCCAACTATCACCTTCCCTTTGGTTTCAAAAGTAAAACTACTTCAGACCGATTTTGAAAAGAGATAAGATTGTTGTTCCTTCCGTACACTTTTTTGTCCAACACCATTTCATCGCTATTTCCTTGATAAGTTGCCAAGGTTTCTAGTCAATTACTTGTACAAGTTTTAGGAACAAACATTCCTGAAGTTTTGAAAAATATTTACTGAAAATTACAATCCAATTATGTTTTCCTGTAACGTAAGTTTATTATGTATCTAAAACATTGTTCTGGTCTATTACAGTTCAGTAAGAAACAGAAAGACCGATCTCTGTCTCCAAGATTCAGAATTTATTAAGAACAAATATGAGGCTCTTATAATTTTTATGGTATGGATGTCCAATTGTATGCCAAGGTTGGAAACAAGGGGAGATAAGTCAGTGGAATACAGCAGAAAAATTCTTCACAAACATTTTTGATCTGGTAGCTTGGGTCTGATGGACATGCATTGTTCTGGTCTGTTAAATGTTTGCAGTAGGAAACAGTAAGCAAGGTGTCTTAATTTTTTTCAAGGCAATATAATGATTTTTAAATACATTTTGAAACAGCAGACAGACATCAGCCAAATACGTTCTGGTCTGTTAGTTGTGAAATAAGAATCAGTCTCCTTCTTATCGATCTGAACGACACAAATTATTCAAAAAGAGTTCTTTTGTAACATTTGAGAGACGTTTTACATGTCAATGATAACAATCAGGAAACAGCAACAGTCTAAACATCTTAATCTTTAGAACAGTACCTATTTGTGGGGATTTTTGCCAAATTTTTTCCGTTCTGCCTCGTTTACTTCAATTATCACCTGTTTAAATTGAGGCATTCCTGTTGATAAAGAATAATAACACATCTCATTGATTAACACGCAAAGCCATCATTAATTCTGGTCATCACATTAATTCTTAAAATTTAGAAATAATCATGACCTGCTGGCTATAGCCTGTTATTACTAGGTTTATATTACTAGTGGTAATCTGCTCCAACAAACATACAAGTCAGAATCCTCTACAGAAAGTAGTGATGAGGACCGACTATATCACTGACAGCAAATCAGATCTCTATATTTCAGTTTTCAGATATCTGCAAAACTATTTTTATTTCAGTATTATTTCCAGAAAAATATTGTCTAACTATAGCACAGATGACAGATGGAACGAAGACTGTATTTCAATCCAATTTTTTTTCTGACGTTAATAGAGACTTGCCTCAAGATTATATAGGTAGGTGATGAAAATGCTGTTAAAATCTAACTTTTAACACCAAGATATTGACCCAAAAAGTTCCAAATTATCCACTATTTTGTATGGAACACAAGGAGGATCATTTTACTTCTATATCACACTATCTGTACAATGAAGTAGGGCTGAACAACTCCTCCCAGTTATTGACTGAATTCTAGATTATTGATACCAGAAATAAAATAGGTGTGCTGAACTGGGTCTAAAATCAAGCATTGCTATTTATTGCAGAAATAATTCCTTCAAACGTTTTTAATCACAGTAATGTACTACTGCAGCTTTTCCTAGACTGTTTAAGTTATGGCATCTATAAAGTACTTTTCGGCTGTGAATGCCTAAGCTTATTATTACAAGATTAACAGAGGTATTCTTAACCTCGAATGAAAACATTTCCCCTCCCACAAGATTTTTTGATAAAAAGCCCCCATGGAACTCTTTCAAAATCCCCCCCCCCCCCCCCCCCCCCCTCCCCGAAGAGATTTACTGATGAAGAGCTACCATGAAACTCTTTTCTATAATTTATTCCCTCTCGAAAAAATCTCAATGGTAAAGAGCCACCTTGTTTTCATTGCTGTACTTTTTACTCCCATGGGTACCGGCAATGAATGCTACAACTCATTTATCGATAGAGATGCTATTTCCGTTACAACACTGAAAAATTTACTGATAATGGGCATTGGGCCCCTCAATTTAGATATATACTTGATATGCATATCAAGTCACCTTTGATTCAGCAGCTCTCCGCTGATTACAAGGTTGACAATGATCGCCAGGCTCCCTGTAATAAACTCGAGTATTGCATGTTGCCAGTCCATGTTTATGGTAAGACTGGCTTGGGTTCCATTTGTTGAAACTTTCATAAGGCTGAAGCGGCAATAAATTTGTAGGCTCAGTTATATTAACCACAGGATGGTGTGACCTCGCCGTATCAAATTGAAATACCTTGAATTGAATTTATTCTGCTTTTTTTTATTCTTTAAGAGTAAATCAATAACAGAATGGCCTTGTACCTGTGTAAACGAGCAAGGAATCTCAGGTGTGCATGCTTCGGGTAAATAGGAACACAAGAGTATACAGCGACACTGATATTGAAATGAAGAGAGAAAGTTAACACCACAAACAAAAGGGACACATAATGGGTAAAGAAAATAAACAAGATAAACATGTTTGAAAACAAAATATAGAAGAAATATAAAGAATATGTAGAAAAACAAGAGAGTTGGATGTACAGAACAGGATACAAAAGACTTTTACATTGAACACAGGACAGATGATATAATGTAATATATATTATACATGACAGCAGGTAAGTTAGAGAACATGGGATAGAAAACAGAATATAAATACAAATCAGCAGTATTATACAAGAACATATTAAATAGACATGACATTTCATCATAAATAAAGACAATGTAATACAATATAAGACAATACAAGCTAGAGTAAGAAAATTTAATACATCAGAAGAGAAAGGGAGATAAATAGAGTGTAAGCGAGGCACAAGAGCGTCTGTACTTAAGGAATGGGTTCTTTAGTCCACACTGTCAACACTGTACAGGCGGTGCAGCTGCAGTAGCCAGCTGTGTTTGTTGGTTGCGCCCAGTCTGTGATAACTGATTGTTTACATGGTGTAAAGCACAATCAGGTTGTTTACCAGCCTAGCCCACACAGCCTGGTAGCCCTGCATGTTCTCATCCCTCCATCAACACCTTGTGACGTAAGATTTCGGTAAATAATGGTAACATACTGGCAGCAGCTCATCTCCTTTAGAGATTACTACAAAGTAGGGTGTGGAATTCTCGGCACATCTTCGTTTTATTTTTCATTTATTCTCTACGATATTACTAATAAATTACCTAATTCACCTTAGACTTTTAACAACAAAATTTCTGTTCCCTGCAACTTTTACTATGACTTGCATAAAATCAAACCACTCTGGAGGTAAATATTGTAGAAGTTGTTGAGACTGTGAAACAAAATTCAGGATACAACAATATAATTCCTACGGCCCTAAAAAATTGAATCCAGCACATGTGTATTGACCAATTAAAGTCTCCAGCATAAATCAATTATCCAATCACAGGTCTTTCTCAGAGTACACCCTGGTCTACACTGTTGCTCTAAAATTCCTCTGGAAATTCCATTTGAAATTAAATATTGGGAAAGAGACTCCATCTTGTACGTCTTGAAACAAACACGGATCTGTGTTGGCAAGATGAGAAAGTAGAATTGGTGCTTTGTCGATTGTCTTCAAAGACCCCTTTTACAAAGTACAGTTGACCTTACGTGACCTTGGCAATTATTACATCATCATGAGATCTTTAAAGCCAACAACAGAGGAACACATCTGAAGAAGCCCCGTTTACTTACTGACTCATGCTCAAGAGGGTTTCCACATTTGATTTGTGAGTCCTAACAACTTCTGTGCCAAAACATTCAAACTTGACTAATTTAACCTCTACACCTCTCTTTCAGTCTCAATGGGCTATATCCAGCTTTTGATGTGGACTGGTCCAATCATGAAGGCCGAGGGAGGGCCAGTGAAGGCCAAGGGAAGGCCAGTGAAGGTCTTCAAATTAATTTGTTTCTGATTTTTGTTCCAAAACAACATAGCTGCAGAAAAGTAACTGCATCATTTAGCCTGGCACAAAATTACTAGCATTGTGTGTATAGATTCTTCTCCTTCTAAATGCCATACACATCCCGAAATTTCAGGCCCAACTTAACAGGGTGAGGATGCACCACACCTCAGCAATGTAAATAAATCAGGTATAGACAATGGTACACACTGGTAGTATACATTTAGGTTTATACTACAGTATAAGTTTGTTAGAACAGATTTTAACTGTATCTCTGAGATAAAAGATTTATATTTATAATGACCTTTCACTGATATATTATAAACTGTATCAACCTGTCCAAACAAATGTGTTGTGCAATACAAGGATACCTATATAACTAGGCCCCTGGACACAGGTATAACATGTACCTGTAAACAGTGTCCAATACAAGGATACCTATATAACTAGGCCCCTGGACACAGGTATAACATGTACCTGTAAACAGTGTCCAATACAAGGATACCCATATAACTAGGCCCCTGGACACAGGTATAACATGTACCTGTAAACAGTGTCCAATACAAGGATACCCATATAACTAGGCCCCTGGACACAGGTATAACATGTACCTGTAAACAGTGTCCAATACAAGGATACCCATATAACTAGGCCCCTGGACACAGGTATAACATGTACCTGTAAACAGTGTCCAATACAAGGATACCCATATAACTAGGCCCCTGGACACAGGTATAACATGTACCTGTAAACAGTGTCCAATACAAGGATACCCATATAACTAGGCCCCTGGACACAGGTATAACATGTACCTGTAAACAGTGTCCAATACAAGGATACCCATATAACTAGGCCCCTGGACACAGGTATAACATGTACCTGTAAACAGTGTCCAATACAAGGATACCCATATAACTAGGCCCCTGGACACAGGTATAACATGTACCTGTAAACAGTGTCCAATACAAGGATACCCATATAACTAGGCCCCTGGACACAGGTATAACATGTACCTGTAAACAGTGTCCAATACAAGGATACCCATATAACTAGGCCCCTGGACACAGGTATAACATGTACCTGTAAACAGTGTCCAATACAAGGATACCCATATAACTAGGCCCCTGGACACAGGTATAACATGTACCTGTAAACAGTGTCCAATACAAGGATACCCATATAACTAGGCCCCTGGACACAGGTATAACATGTACCTGTAAACAGTGTCCAATACAAGGATACCCATATAACTAGGCCCCTGGACACAGGTATAACATGTACCTGTAAACAGTGTCCAATACAAGGATACCCATATAACTAGGCCCCTGGACACAGGTATAACATGTACCTGTAAACAGTGTCCAATACAAGGATACCCATATAACTAGGCCCCTGGACACAGGTATAACATGTACCTGTAAACAGTGTCCAATACAAGGATACCCATATAACTAGGCCCCTGGACACAGGTATAACATGTACCTGTAAACAGTGTCCAATACAAGGATACCCATATAACTAGGCCCCTGGACACAGGTATAACATGTACCTGTAAACAGTGTCCAATACAAGGATACCCATATAACTAGGCCCCTGGACACAGGTATAACATGTACCTGTAAACAGTGTCCAATACAAGGATACCCATATAACTAGGCCCCTGGACACAGGTATAACATGTACCTGTAAACAGTGTCCAATACAAGGATACCCATATAACTAGGCCCCTGGACACAGGTATAACATGTACCTGTAAACAGTGTCCAATACAAGGATACCCATATAACTAGGCCCCTGGACACAGGTATAACATGTACCTGTAAACAGTGTCCAATACAAGGATACCCATATAACTAGGCCCCTGGACACAGGTATAACATGTACCTGTAAACAGTGTCCAATACAAGGATACCCATATAACTAGGCCCCTGGACACAGGTATAACATGTACCTGTAAACAGTGTCCAATACAAGGATACCCATATAACTAGGCCCCTGGACACAGGTATAACATGTACCTGTAAACAGTGTCCAATACAAGGATACCCATATAACTAGGCCCCTGGACACAGGTATAACATGTACCTGTAAACAGTGTCCAATACAAGGATACCCATATAACTAGGCCCCTGGACACAGGTATAACATGTACCTGTAAACAGTGTCCAATACAAGGATACCCATATAACTAGGCCCCTGGACACAGGTATAACATGTACCTGTAAACAGTGTCCAATACAAGGATACCCATATAACTAGGCCCCTGGACACAGGTATAACATGGTACTATAAAATAGTATGTACCTAGTGACCAGCGTGTGTTTACCAGTAATTTCGTGAATCTACATTCCACGACTGACAGGTAACTGACTACACCTGTCACGTAACCAAAACATTTCAACAGTCATTTAACGTAAACATTTTAACAGACTCTGATGTCAAAACTAGGACAATACTATCTCTAGTGACACAATGACCTGTATTATATACACACATAAGGAGAGCTCCTGCTTTTCAGATAAACAAATATGGATGACAAGTGTTTACTCACAGAGACAACAAGCAGACAAGGTAAAAACGTAACTGTTTTGTCAACACAAGGCCTTTCACCTTATAGGGTTAACAAATCTCTTTGAATGAATCAACAGATCAACTTTGTTAATCTTGATTCTTTCATTCATTATATTCAAAACACAGTTGTGACTTTGATTTAAATTATATTTTCTTTCGAAACCATCGCTTCATCTTTTCACTTGGTGCAATTTTAAAATTTAAATATATATTCAAATTACAATCAAACAAGTTTAATCACCAACTACATTTTACAATATTTCATAACCAGGCTCTCCCTAGGAAAAAGGAGTCTGGATGCTCCCTAGGAACTCCATCCTGCATGTTCTCTAAGACTCTATCTTAGACCCTCCTAAGGAACCCCAAGCTGGACCCTTTCTAGGAACCCCCAGCCCTGACCCTCACAAGCCCCATCTCCTTACAAGGAAAACCAGCTTAGGCTCGCCCTATATGGACTCCTTTCTAATCCGGATACTCAACTTCATGCAAGTTTATGATAGAAGCTCATACACTGGCCATTAACTTGCACAAGCTGTGCAAAGACAGCCAAAATGCACCAGGTGACCGTAAGGAGTCCTAGCCCCAGGTTGTACTGTCAGTTAATTAGCAGTTGTACAATAACTGTCAAAGTATGTTCAGGAAATATGGCCATAAAGCAAATAAACCTATTATCTTACACACCTTCTCCCTGTACTGTGCATGTCATATTTGTACTTGATGACAAAATGGATGGGGCTACAATTCCTACAAAGGAACTCCAGTATCAACATTAGACCTGAAGATCAGAAGATCTACTATACCTACAAGGGAACTGGATAAGAGGAGCTACACTACATACAAGGGGACCCCGTATCAGCTTTATACACAAGTGATTCAGATTAAAACTACCATCACAGGTAACTCTGTTGATGATGGCAGATTCTGACCCGAGGCCACTTAAGATATGAGCCGCCGACATAATCTTTGATGTCCAATCAACAGTCTCAGTTCACACCTGTCTACCCCAGAACAGGTTGCATGCAGCAGTTGCAGCATCACTTTTAATGGACCTCTCCTTGGGCATTTTAGAAGATGATTGGTGCATTTGTTCCTTGATCTTGCCCTTGGACGAGGTGATTGGTCGATCTATAGGCCCTGAATCACTACAAGGGACGGGGCATAGTGTCTGTACTCCACATTTCCTAGGGACGTAGGAGTGCGTACAAAGGCTCACGAGTATCAGTGTTTACACCTGGCCGTGGAGATATGTAGCCGTTTGATCTGCTGCGGTATGTCGGTGGCCACTTGATGTGGCTATCACCGACACTTCTTACGAGGTGAGAATTCCCTCTCCAGTCGAGCACCCCACCTTTGCATCTACTCCGGTGATATTTCATAACAGATTTCAGCGGGTGTTTTTCTTATTCATATTTAACAGCGAAAATATCGGACTAAAACCCTGATCTTTGGGTCTACTCCAATGGTATTTCATAACAGATTTTAGTGTTTACTTATCCATATTTAGCAACCAAAACCCAACCAGAAATTTGTCTTTCTTTTTATAATCCTGATTTTTGAAGAGGTTTCTTATCAAGATTTAACGCTAACACTTCAGATATCAATATCTGTGTATTTCTCAGAGATGAAGGCCACAGCTCTGAGGATCAGAACTATTTTAGCTGAAGATTTCAACCACCAATTTCTACAACAAATGTGAAGTCTTAGTAAATGATCTAAGTATTAGAGGTGAAGTAAGGAGAGTGACCTCGAGCAACATTATCGTGTATAAGTAGATCTTACAGATACAGGTCAATACAGAAGACTAGATGAGGCCAAAGGTCTCGGATAAACTCCTGTTCATCCAGTCATTTATCAGGTGTACAAGACAAGGAAAGTGACAGGCAGAGGAATAAGCTTAAATATGACAAATAGATCCAAGGAAGATGGCTTTTACTGTCATAATGTAATCCATACAGCTAGGGTACATTGCTATACTGATTCATATAGATCACTTAGTACTTAAATAGTCAAGGTGAACATTCAGGCTGATATATACAGGTAGATATAGTCTGCAAGAAGTTTATCAAAAATGTCTTCTCCTCAGCTCCTGGAAAAGTAACACTACAGCAGATATATGTCCCCCTTAGAGACCTTAACTAGCAGTATCCAATAATTCATAATTACAAATCAATGCATAAATTAGTTTATCTACCTTCCTGATGTATCTTTAATGAATCGTTTCATTTACCTTCCAAATGTATCATCAATATAGTAACAAATTCCTAATTGGGGAACTCTTTTTGGAATGTGATGGATATCTGAAGAGGGTAGCATACACCCTTAAGTCATATATTATTCATTAACACTGAATCAATATACCTGTCAACAGCAGTGTGTCAGTCGACGAAGTCTCTATAGTACAATGTTACAAAGACAAGTTGACACACATGGGGACAGAAAAATACATGTATGTATTCAGACTTATGTCACCATTGAAACTAATATAAAAGCTCAAAAACAAATCTTGAATTAAATTTTAGTATACAGAAGTGACTCTGATTGATCAACCATGGTGTTTCCTGGAACATGTAAATTACGATTCATTTTTTGAGATTATTCTAACTCTTCCCATAATCTATGACAAACCGACATAAACGTACTTACTGTTCTGCTTCCAACTTGATATTTACACTTTTTTCCCACAAAATTGCACTCCAGTACAGATGACGATTTACCAGGAACTATTGCGACCTGATCAAACATCAATAAAGGCGTACACTTGACACCAATCTCACAGTGTCACTCTGTTATACACGGTTATGTAGTATTAATATTCCCATGATGTGGAAAGCCAAGTTGTAGTTTAGCTTGCTAGCTGGTTATTAAAACAACGATAAAACTGTCACATCAGACGAAAAAAGATGACACTTAGAGTTCCTTTCATCTTCTGGCACGGGGAAGAAGACGTTCAAGTAGGGCCGTATTACACAATGTTACGAGATGTAGAGAAATTTGACCCCCCCCCAAAAACACCTTACTACCACAAACACACAACGTAAATGTTGGAGATGTGTGGGGTATGGTTTAGAAATTGACCCAACAAGAACAGAACACCTTACTACCACAAACATTTACTATGCAAATGTTGAGATATGCGAATCATTGTTAAAAATTGAGTCAAAATGAACTTTCACACTAGTATCATACACATAAATGTAATCTTCAAACATGGACTACAACAATGGGGGCGTCATCACAATAATGTCTGTTTGTTAAGCTTACTGAACTGAAATACCTGAAATCTCATTAGTGTAAACAATATGTCTTACTTACATTTAGAGTTTCCATTACTTCCTTGAGTACGCTTCAATTATACAGTCCATTAGAGTTATCTCTGAGTGTTCACACAAACTTCCACGTAAAGTTTGCGAGCAAGTGCAGTGTTGTAACACGTAACTAGAATAATGACTGTTTCCATTGCCTAATCCGTACATATTGTATGCTTCTCCAGAGTTTCACGCAATCACTTCCTTTAAGTCTGTTCAAGTATGCCATGACATTGGAAGCACAATGGGCAAGTCAACTTGATACTATTGCCAGAGAAAAAGTGACTTAGGGTGGTGACCTTGCTGTCATTTTAACAAGGTCGGAGGCCCCTCAATCAGTGATGATGGATTGTGCCGTGATCGTAAGGTGCATCGTACGTTTGGTGGATTAAACAATTTTACAGTAGTGAACAGAACACTGGGGTATTGGTTTACGCAGGTAAACGAGGAAACCTCTCGCCAACTCACAGCCATTAGGTAAATCTCCTTCTCAAATGACAAGTTTCAATTTTTTTCAAATACTGAAAATCATATCCGTGTTAAAATTGAATATATTAAACAAACTTTCTGTGGCCTTTTGAAAATTCTCTTGTTCTTTTCTTTAAGTGAAAATGTATGTATGTTGAAGAACAGTCATGAAAATATCAAACATGCGTTCACAATGTCAGGACATTTACCGTAATGATTGTCATTTTACTGTGGATCTGAAGGTGTTCTAGTGTAGTAAAATGCATCCTAGGGTTTTAACAATTCTTCAAACATTCACTAACACAGGCAAATTCAAACCCTAACAATGGCCACACGGCCAGGTAATTAAACGAGCTGCGGACAGGTGTGAATCACGACTGTCACTTAGACCCTAAGGTGTCGGATTTGATCTGGCTGGTCCAGTCCCAATTATTTGCATTTCTTTGTGAGATAGGATGGGTCCTGGACATAAAAACTGACCGCTTCAAAGGCGGTGTGGTCAGTTGCTCTCCCAACAGGAAAAGGGCTAGAATTATGGTCACATAAACCTCACTTCGAGGAAGCATTTTCAGGTGTGGTAACCATTAAGTTAAAAGATACCAATCTGTAGTGTGAACACAGTGTCTTGCTCTCTCAGTATATACCTCCATTGACGTAGGTAATGAGAAGTTATTACAAGGTATCTGTAGATGAGCATGTCTTGTGGTAGAAATAATGCATGCTTTGTTGTATTGTGTATCAAGAAAATAGAACATATCTCAAATACTTTAGCTCAATAATTGAAGCAGTGTTCTAAATATACCAATGAGAAAGTTATTGGCATTCATACTGGTACGCCCACTGCAAAATTACTTATAAATCTGTATCAAATAAATAGAATCAGAAAATGTGTACTTTTGACAATTTTAAAAGTTCATTATAAATATTTTCTTAACCCTTTCACCACTGTGGACCACAATGGACTCATCCAGATATATTGATGGTAGAGTCTACCAAAGTTACCTAGGGGTGAAAGGGTTAAAGGATCAAATGCGCTATGATTTGAAATTATAATAAAGATGCATGATAGTTCTGGAAAAACTTTTGATTTTAATTATATTGTCTTGAATATAAAATCGGGGTGGTTTATTGAGGCGCACATATGAGATTTTCGCGAAAACAACAGAAATTTATGTGTGCAACATCAAAATAAAGTAGGAGCGCAGTTTTGCTCCACAGAGATATTTTAGTTTTGACTTTCTTTGCGGAAAACAAATCAACTCCTTAAGTTTCGTTTTGGAGCACGACTGCGCTCATATCTAAAGATTGAAAAAATATCTCAAAAAGTTGTAATGTGTTGTGTTATTAAAGCTTAAATGCTTGAACTCTGGCCCTACATTGTTGACCACCTCACAGGAATTTTAATGATGAATTAAACAGACACTACAATGATAGAAACTAATCATTCTGTACAGTCTAAATAACACCAACAACATCATTAGCACTGATTTAAGATATTTACCTGTGTCTAGCACTGATTAAAGATATTTACCTGTGTCATCAGCTGACACACTTCTATACAAGTGGGTACAATTGAGGGTCAAGACGGCTGATCGGTGTTGGGTGATTATCAAGTGATGTTACGATTTATTTATAATCTACTACCAGTAGGTACATACACAAAGTACACAAAGGCCCCGCTCAAGTAGGGAATGTTTACCGTCCGGCATGGAGAGTCCAGCGTGAACACCTGTACTGTCCACAGCATATACCCGTCCGAATACCTTTGATCTCATTATCGTCATGGAGATAACTGCCCTACCAATACACTGTAATAATTTCATTAATGTTGTACAAATATTAGCATTTTCAAATATCTTTAAACTGACAGGTAAGCATAAAGGTTTTCTTCGGGTGTTAACCTGACCAACATTTTGTCAAACAAGACTAAAGTACATAAACGCACAATTAATCAATACTAGGTAAATATAGGCAGTGAAATGGTCAGCATTGTTTACTTTTCCTTCTATTACATCATCAGTCTATACTTCCCTGACTATCTGAGTACAACACCTAACACTAGAGGGTGCTCAATGAAATAGGGATCGGGGTCCGACACTGAACCTTCACTCAAATACATAACATTTGGAATTCAACCGGGCACGTGGCAAGTACTTTTCACAAGAGAACAAAATTAATCATTTATCTTTGTATTTGTTATTCTCTTGAGAAATGCTCAAATTTTGTCTTACTGCCAAACACTGGCTACTATTGCCTGTATTTACTGTCAAGGCTCCCCCCTCCCTCCACTCACATGAATGAGTGTTTACCTGTCATAGAGCTTATGATTATTTTTTATATTTTTTTTCCATTTATTACATCTATGCCCTGTCTGGGTCAAGAAGGATTTAAACATACCATACACTGTCTGTTAAACCTGTCAATCAACACAATAAAATATCATAATAATTTTTAACAGGGTAGATTTAACATGTACTGCGTGTTTAACCCTTATCAATGACAAGCATATTCTGTCTTGTTGTCACACTGTGCTTGTTAAAACTTGTAACATTGATGTTTTTACTAATACAAGCAAAAACATTAGTTTTTGGAAATATTCTTTGATATTTTGTTGAACCCAATAAGGTAGAGACTATCTAATTATTTCCTACCTTGCGGTATGTCACTACGATAGTGTGCACAACAGCCCGTACTACACCGAGCCTACACACGCTTCATAGTGCATGTATACAGACCCCGATATCAATCGGTCTTGTCACTGCACAGGCAAAACCGGGGGTATTTAAGAGTGCTGTTGTCGTGTAGAAAGACCATGTTAATATATATGGAACATCAAAGGGATGACTCGTAAGAAATCATACACTCGTTATTAAGTAACGTAGGAAGCAATAAACCTCACAGTAGTTATTTTTTGTGGCCTGTCGGCCTTTGTAGTCTGTACATATACCCAACTCTAGGACATATCTACCAAACAGACCCACCAACATTGTTATGCAATGGGTCTCCCACATCCAAACAATTTTCTCGAGGTTCGCTGGGTAACCTAATGCCTTGTGTCTATAGGAAACTCTGTCAGGAATTCAAGTTTTTTTATACAATAGGCAAATAATCTGATAACTTCACAGTGATCAGAGGAAGACATTTCAACCCAAGCCCTGGCTTTGTCTGCCAGAGACCAAGTCAAAACATCAAAGCGACACGGATCAGATCAGTGTCTGAGCGTGGCCGACTTTGAGGACTAAACGTCAACTCACATCAACAACGCTGAAATCTACATACCCAGTGCAAGCTAGGCTACACGACAGGCAAATATAGCTTTGATGCTCACAGGCAGGCAGAGTTGTTAAAGCGTTGTAAACTCAATATAAATATTGTTTCATTATCATTAAAGAAATTTTTCATTGAAATTTATCAAATAATTTAGTAATTTTACAATTTTATCAACCATATTGTCTTTAGATGATCCTTGTTGTTATGAAGTCTTGTCAACTTCTCAATATGCCTTTATTATCATATCAGTTACTTTTAAATAATCTTTTTTTTTTCATTTACTTCAGATGATCTTTTTCATGTACAGGTATAGAAGCAGATATTGTTTAATGAATTTCCCAAATTTGAATACATATTAATTTCTTGTAAAGCTAACAGTAAGGTAACAATTACCACGCACAAAAACGCAGCCTTTGACGTGTGAAACTGCCGCAATTTCCTCGTTTTCTGCTTTGTAATGTAGCAATAAACTGCAGCTAGCATGTAAGATCTTCGTGGTTTGTTTGAAGCGTACCTGAGAAGGTGTCTTTCTACTCCGGGGAGGTGTGTCTAGCACCGCTTTATACCATCTTAATGAAAGGGAAAGCGTCGGGAACGTTTGTCTGTGAAAATCCTTTGATTGCTTAGGAGATGGGATGGGTAAGACAGGGCCAACATTGCAGGGGAAACACAGAGTTGTATAGATTCAGCTGCTGTTAAGGCTAAAGTGGGTAATGTTTGTTACCTTAGTTTCAGTAGTACGATAAAGTAGTAGAGCATGTCTGAGTATACATGTAGGTAAAACTGGAATGTAAATAATTATACAATTCATCTCATACAACAGGGTTAAGGAATATTGTGATATTGTAGTGCATGGAGTTGGGAGGGTCTATGTTCTTTGAGGGGCAGACAATTTCCTCCAGGAAATACAATGTGTTATAATGCATTACAATTTTTCCTTTCCGTTTCCAGTCAGTTCACAAAATTTTAATTTGGAGGTATCCCTGTTAAATGATATTAAACCCTTGAATGCATTTCATATCCTTTTTAAGTAACAATTAAAAACCTAGAAACTTCAACATCTTTAAAGAAAGAAAGCAAGCGAAAAGCACAGCTATTTGGAATTGTCCCAACATGTAACCACTATGTCAAGAGTTTTAATACACACTTCCAGAAATGTTCCTATACAATAGGTATGGTATGTGTATTAGCTCACTTACAACTGTAATATTGGCCCTGTAACCTTGGTATTATATACTGGTGGTTACTATAATGATAGCCAGTGTATCACGACCCGACTCTACAATCCTTCATTTACATCTGTGTAGAGACAGAACAAGTGGCGTGGAAATTGACAACTCCAACAATAACTGATGAATTCCTGCGCTGGTTATCAGACAAGAATCATTCATTTTCATGTTCCGATGTAATAATATTATTTAATAAATGTGAGAGTACATGTTTTCCTTGGTCTTATCTCTGCCATTGTTGTCTTATCTACTGCCAAGTTCTCGAGTGTTATTGCTGTGCCGTGTTGTGAGGGAAGAGATCCACATTACCCTAGAACCCAGCCCTCCCATAACCACTTGTCTTGTGCCCTATCTCTCATTCCATCGGTTACAACTGCTCCATATATCTTCACTTCTACCGTCATCAGCAACAATTTTCTTGTTCTCCAAAGCAGGAGAGTTCTGATAATTGATGATACACTGTGAAAGAAGAAAACTTTTTGCCTCAATTAGATTTGCTATAGATGTAATCAAATGAAGTTCTTTAACAAACGTTTCATCTCCTTTCTATTTAAAAGCAGTCTAACAGATGTAATAATATTGATTCCATGGAAACCCGCCCTCAGTTTTAAACTGGCTTCCATAATGGTAGATTGTAGCTAATTAAGGCGCTTAACTTGTCCTCATCAATCATAGAGCTGCCATCAACTTCTGAACAGGTCATCCAATACATTTACACTCTGATTAAACAGTCATTAACAGATATTTTACAATTAAAGTAAGTTTGATCACATTTATCAAATGGAAACTGTTGAAATGTATGGAGTAATTGAATTCAGAGCATTTTTAATCTATCTACAGGTTCCATAAAATCAGATTTAGTTAATATATATCAACTAACTTGAAAACACTTTATGTGGGAAAATCAATGTCGAAAGGATCTTAATTAAATCTGGTCGTCAAACGACAGAGGCTTTTGTACATTTTATTGAAAAAGACTGGTCCAACATGACGTAAACACAGAGCTGAGTCGTACTACACACTGCCCTAGGACCTACTCTTACAGGATCAACTAGCATTATTATTATTTTTTATTACCTATAAAGTGATAAAATGAAATTGAAAAGTGACAATCAAGTGTTTGAAATCTTCGTCTCATGTTTTCAATAATTCTATTTCGGCAAAACACAACAGCCATCCATGGTCATCCAAGCATAACATGACTTCTAATCATGCTGTTGCCTTTTGGAATGTACATATTTTGACATTTCAAAATTCTACGTATAAATTTCCACATCTGAGGAAGAGGAGTTTGTACAATACCTCCCAAATTATCTCAATATCATGTCTGTTCTTGCTGATAAAAACAGCCTCTTTGATTTCACTAATCATACTTGTCATCTTTAGAGAAAATCATTTTACCTGATCGAGTTGTCAGATATTACTTCTGTTGTAAGTACCTAGGCAGCAGGGTTCACACCACTCCCCCAATCATCTGCCTTTTTCAAATAAATTGTGCCAGTCTCTACACACACGCCAAAACTGCCAGCAATATTCCGCATAGATATACATAAATTACTGGAAATGTTACCTCGATTGAGAAAATTATATCTTCTAAAAAAATCATCAAACTACTGGTGGTTTTTTTTCTCCAAATGTATCAACCATACAACTGTGTTTCATCTCTTGTAAATCTTACATCTAAACGACTTATGCAAATAAAGCACATTCGAAAAAATGTCCTGAATGTGTACAAACATGACTTGTATCTCGCCATCACCACAACGAATAATACTTTTCTATTTTTATCAATCGCTGGTATTACATTTTGCCTTCATAAAACTGCAAATAGCTTTCACACAAGTTCTATTCTAAAGTGAATTTTCACATCTTCATATCCGAATCTCTGGTTGGCCAAGTGTGAAACCTTTCCTTTTCTTGTCAACGGTGTGTTAATCGTCCACTTTTCGACAAAACTAACATTATCTTTCATTGCTTTCCAGTGTAGTATGTCACCAGGTTGAGATTAACGTAGCTGTGTGCACAACAGGATTAAAGAACTTCTGCCCTATAATTTACCTCAGTATAAGTAAAGAGTAGACAGACAAATTAGATGTTAAAAATTATTATTCAAACGACTTCAAACCAACAAGTTGCATGTTTTTCGACACTAAATTTCTCTCACTTTGCACCTGGCCATGAAAATAGTGGCAGACAACCAAGTGCACGAGGCACTTTATCATCTGGGATATTACATTTTAATATCCGTCTCAAATCTTCAATATTTCCAAACATATTTTTTTCAAACATTTATGAATTATACCAGTTAACAAAAATCTGGACCACTGTTAACTTAAAACATGAGTAAAAGTTCTCAGAATCCGTTGTTGTCGGGAAATACTTTTCTTTTCACTTGAAATTACATTTACACTATTTCCTTTGATATGTCTCTGATACATATCAAGATAAATATTATAGAGTCATTCTTTGCATGAAATGCCCCAGGGCTTGTCACTAGTAAATATGGTAAGTCTATGTGCCCCAGGACTTGTCGCTAGTGACTATGGTAAGTCTGTGTGACCCAGGGCTTGTCACTAGTAAATATGGTAAGGATGTGTGCTCCAGGGCTTGTCACTAGTGACTATGATAAGTCTTTGTGCCCCAGGGCTTGTCACTAGTAAATATGGTAAGTATGTGTGCCCCAGGGCTTGTCACTAGTGACTATGGTAAGTCTATGTGCCCCAGGGCTTGTCACTAGTGACTATGATAAGTCTTTGTGCCCCAGGGCTTGTCACTAGTAAATATGGTAAGTATGTGTGCCCCAGGGCTTGTCACTAGTGACTATGATAAGTCTATGTGCCCCAGGGCTTGTCGCTAGTGACTATGGTAAGTCTGTGTGCCCCAGGGCTTGTCACTAGTGACTATGGTAAGTCTGTGTGCCCTGGGGCTTGTCACTAGTGAATATGGTAAATCTGTGTGCCCCATGGCTTGTCACTAGTGACTATGGTAAGTATGTGTGCCCTGGGGCTTGTCACTAGTGAATATGGTAAATCTGTGTGCCCCATGGCTTGTCACTAGTGACTATGGTAAGTCTGTGTGCCCCAGGGCTTGTCACTAGTGACTATGGTAAGACTGTGTGCCCCAGGGCTTGTCACTAGTGACTATGGTAAATCTATGTGCCCCAGGCCTTGTCGCTAGTGACTATGGTAAGTCTGTGTGCCCCATGGCTTTTCACTAGTGACTATGGTAAGTCTGTGTGCCCCATGGCTTGTCTCTAGTGACTATGGTAAGTCTGTGTGCCCCAGGGCTTGTCACTAGTGTCTATGGTAAGTCTGTGTGCCCCATGGCTTGTCACTAGTGAATATGGTAAATCTGTGTGCCCCATGGCTTGTCACTAGTGACTATGGTAAGGATGTGTGCCCTGGGGCTTGTCACTAGTGAATATGGTAAATCTGTGTGCCCCCGGGCTTGTCCCTATTAGTTATGGAAAGCATGTAGGGCCCAGGGCTAGTCACAAATAAATATGGTATATCTGTAAGCCCCAGGGCTAGTCATTAGTAAATATGGTATATCTGTAAGCCCCAGGGCTTGTCACTAGTAAATATAGCTTTGGTCGACAGGACTTAAGTGGATATCTTGTTTTGATATCTGTAAGAAGATTGACATGAAACAAATCACAATGTTCATCAACAGCCACAACTATTTGAATTTCAGTCATGTAAAGATGCCCCACTTATGCCCCACTTGTCTACATAAGATCCAAGCTTTAGTACATCACCACCAGCTTATATGTAGTGTTAGAACAAGTATCACTCCTGACATACTATCCTGCCTTCAATGAGAAATCTCAGAATACAACGATACAGGGCAAATCATTTACATTGAAGAATTTGAAATAGCAATACGATCATCTAAAGAACTTGAACTCTACATAAGTATGGAAATTTTAAACTTGTACATCAAGGGTTACAGAGAAAACAGGAAACGACATACTCAATTCAAATCCGATCAGAAACAAAAAGCAATGATTCAGTTTCTCTGATGATTTATGGGTAATTAAAGCATGTGAATGCCGCCAAGTATAGAGAAATTCTTCAAAGCTTTAGTTTCAGGAAAATAATCTGAATTATAGTCTCTCACATCTCTTTCTATCCTGATCTACTCACAATTCACTGTTGATCTACTCAGGTCTGCTTTTATCCCTTTGATACGTAAAGTCTACATTATACATACGTACGTCAGACATTGAAACCCTGTAGAGATAAAAGCTTGTCCATAATTAGACTTGTTAGGCGGTGATTGAAGATCAATGTCCGAACCAATCAAAACTGACCATTCTCGGAGAATGTCACAAAGCTGAGATGGCCGATAATCCCACATGACATCCTATTGATCCTACTGGACATCAAACGTCATCACGATCAGGTCAAAGAGCAACATGAATCACAAAGGCAATCCGCTCAACAAAAATTACCCACTTACAAATCTCCATTTATAGAGACTATTTCCTCAAAGTTACGAGGAAGTGATCGTGCTAAGCCTTCCCTGATGGCCACCGTGATGGTCATTGTAAGCTCTCGCTGGCTAAGAGCCCATCAGTCTGGCTTAGGACCAGAATGGTCAGTCTATGCTAGTAATCAAAGATCTGCTGACCGGTAACTTTTTGAAAGCTAGACAGAACCTTCAAATCAAACAGCACAACAAATTTCCGGTCTGCAGGTAATCATGGCAAACTGCTGGAGCCTATCAAATCTATTGTGCCCGCTCCGATAGAAAATTGACACTTTATCATGGACTACAGAACGAGAGTAGTTTGATAATTGTCACTCTCTTACCATTTAAATGAGATACCATTAAGCTAAAAATATTTTTTCAGTGAATGCAAACAGCTTGTTGATGATGAAGGCATTTCCCATTAATTCTGGGACTGACATCAAAACCAGCGGCTGTCATTTTGTCATTAACGTATCACACATACTGTACATAAATCAGCTATGATAATCAAGAGTATTGAAGACCATGAAATATCGTCATGGTTGCGATCATTCATTTATAAGGGCACAATGAAATCTCTCGTCATCAGGTACACAGCATCAAACTAGTATCTTTCTCAGAAACACTTTTCATTTCAACAAATATCAATAAAGAAATTGAAGTTGTAAAAAAATTGTATGCTAAACATTAAACAACATCCAATTTCCTCATCAACCTATATATCAAAGTCTATCAACCCTATGCTATGGAAATTAAAATGTTGAATACCATTGTATTAATTGTTTCAAGGTCACAAAAACAAAATATTTAACTCTGAAACAATAAACATCAAAGTGGGGAATATTAGATTGTAATTTAAACTTAAGTACAGCTAGCATTCCGATATTATGACAAAAAAATAAATTTGTGTGAATAGAATTTCAGGAAACAGCTTTATAATATATATATAAACACCACTAAAATATGATAGTGTTATTACACCACCAAGAGCATAGGATATATAACTCTGTAACACTGATGTAGTGGTATAATAGTGTCACTACAATACAGACGGGATAGAATATATAGGATAAAGTTATTAAATGAATGACATCAATTAATCTATAATAACAAGGCTACATCACCTTCCTTACATCTCCATGTTGTAGAATATATCACGTCATACATACTGAACATTCCGAGCTACAAACTTGATAAACATAGGTTGTCAAACTTGGTAAAATGAAGATAAAAAGAAAAAGAGTATTTTTTTAAATAAGACAGTTCAGCTACAAGGATCGAGATTAGTTCATGAGATGAAAAGCTCATTACCATGGCGCAAATCCCGTAACAATTGTCAATTGCTTACGTCAATGAGCAGAAAGTGCTTATATTGGCTGACATGACTTTGACTTAAATAATACATGTAGAGTAGTATAAGTAAAAACTGTTTGATGTTTAACAAGTAGATTATACTTGTCTGTCTGACTGCCTTTGAAGTTCAATCACACCTGTAAAAACGTCGACTCTTAGCGTGACGATCTACAGATCAATTTGTACTGTAATTAACAAGGTTGAGCATTTTTATTCCTAAGCCATGATGAACTAAATCATTATTTTACAATTCATCTTCTTGTTCTATGTCAACCGATTAGTGACAATCTACGCATCAATTCTATTGTTAAATGACATTTGATTTGTGTCAGAGCCATTATGATGCAAATAATTATTTTGATTAATTCCGATGCTTTTTCATTATTACAACATTTTAGGGGAATTTACTGAAAATTCAATTACTTTAATCAACATTGGGATAAGAATTTCACTGATTTTTCATAATTGGTTATTTTGATTAATTCTGATGCTTTTTATGACATTATTGAAACATTTTAGGGGAATTTACTGAAAATTCACGACCCTCAATCAAGATTTGACATATTCTTGTACTTAATTAACTATACATACACTCTCTGAACACTCGACTTAAGTTCATATTTCACTATCAACTCTTATAAAAACTTGAAACATTGGGATAAGTATTTCATTTTTTTCTCACAAATATTTACCAAGTACATTTCATTACAGAAGTTCAGTGACTTTCAGATTTAAAGAGTGGCAATGCCATCACCTCTCTTAAGGGTTCAGCTTAAACCTCGAACCTACAGAAAACATTTTTTACAGCCTTCAAAAGATTGACTTATCGCACAGGAATATTTCTTGTAGAAACAAACAAGAATCTTGTCTTATCATTTTTTTTTTATTATTGTTGCAAGGAGAGATCAAATTTCTCTAAGCTACAGAATTCCTTTTCGTTTGACCCTTATGACCTACTACAGATGGTTAAATATGACTTGCGGGCAAATCTTTGAGATTTTTACTTCAGGTAAACTCTTTTCATAGCAGGGGATTTTGTTTGAAGAAACCAAACACCAGAGCTATACATCAACACCTGAACATCGCTGCCAGACTGTTTACTGTCTGATAATGCCGTTTTCAGGGGGAAATTCCACAAAAACAGCATCCACATTTATCCCTCTGATCACATCGTCAGGGGCGGCCATATCTGTGCTACAAGGCTAAATTGTATTGATAAAGCGTCACAAAAAATCCCACTCATACTCCAGTAGTCAGATTCTAATCTCACAAACTCTATTCGTTAGAGTGATGCTAATCACTTTTGAGTTTTCCAGTTTCAAAAGAGTTCCTGGACTTAATCAATCACGTTGCTCTCCGTTTTGGACAGATTTCATCTCGTATCCGAGGAAGCCATTTGTACCCAGGGAAGCCATTTGTAACCATGTGATGGAATCTAATCAAGTCCTGGCCTCTTTTCCATTTTGCCTGGCAGTTGCTCTTCCGTAATAACACTCAATCAACCCCAACCAAAATGGTCCATCCATTCCATTACTGAGTACTCCTTGTGGCCATTTTCAGTATTTGGACAAACTCCATCAACCTGAACTATCCATGCACCTATACGGATATTGTTTTCTACAAAACGGTGTCATATTAATGTATATACATTTCCAATGCTTCCCCTGGGGAGATCTCCAGCAATCGGCTCCGACTGTGAATTGAACCTGTGATATATACCAGTCTATTGTTTTAGCCAATGGAATTGGTCGGTTTGAGTTGTGTATCCAAACAATCAGGGAAAACCCATCATCCAGAACTCTCAAATATCTTTGTATATTGTTTTAGCTAAAAGGCCCATTTATCAATTCTCTGATTTAATGCTCCCAGGAAAACCAATGATAATTCCGACGTCTTGCCAGCGTTTTGGTGCATCGTGGGTGGGTCATCACCCCAAAATTCATTAACATCATTGTGGTAATATAATCATTCCATCAACATTTTCCCCGTCAAAATCTTGTACTTTCCAGGAATTTTTTTCATGTTTCAAATAAAGGTTTCTAGACTCTTTTTATCTTCCTATGTTCTGCGTGGGAGATTTACAACCTAAATTTGTTGGACAGGAATGAGTGCAAAAGGTTTTTTTCCCTTGTAAGTTCCGTTTTTTCCCCAGACAGCTGTGGTTTTTTCAGCTACATGGATAATGTCTTTTATACTTGTACTTACGCTTAATGTCCCTCAGTTAAACAGCATATGGAGGAAGTCTGTACAAACTTCAATATGGCCTAGATTATGCAGCAATTTAGATCCACAAAAAAATACATTCACTTAGACACAAAAAAACATACCTCATCTGTCTCATTCTAGTTAACAATACACTTCAAAGAACGTTATACCTATAATCCTAAACGCCAATCATTATAATGTCATATGCACAATTTAACCCAAACAATTAAATAATTTGTCTTGTTCTGAAAACAATTATATGGTCAAGGTTAAAACCGTGAACTGTAATCATAACAATGCGTATTACGATATTTTGTTATTGAGTGTCGAGTCGACGATATGTTACAGTACTTATTCTTTAGGCCGATGTTATGGAATGCAATTTTTTCTTCTCAATTGTGATCATGTTAAAGTGGACACTAAATGAATTTTTGAACATGAAAGAAATCCTATTTTGAATATTCCTTTAACAAGTCAAGGTGATGTGCTTTAATTTTCTAGCTCTACAATTTTCTTTTTTGTAGATTTTTTTTCACAAGTTCAATTTTGCGAGTCAAATAACACAAGGAAGGTCTTCGAATATTTGTTGTGTTTATATGTCGCAAAACTGTCTAAACGTTGTTGTCTGTCCATAGTTAAATTATACACAACCCATGATATATATTATCTTCCTAATATTTTGTTAATTAGTTTGTTTTGTCTTATAAATGATAAATAACATTTAAAATCAATGTGAAACAATTTGAAAGTTTGAATACAAATTTGAATAAAAGTAAAAAAAAAATGTAAAACAAAATACAGTATTGATCACTTAACATGCTATCAGAGTTCCTATAATAAAACAATGTCAACATGCCACCGAAGTGATCCTAGCCGGTTCAATATTAACTCCTCTGTGCAGCCACACTTAACAGCTAGATCTGACAAGAAAATTAGGTTCCAAGACTCGAAACAGGATTTCTCGCCGGAGTTCCGCGGTAAGGCTGATCCATCAACTGTGATTATGGACAGTTCTCGCAGGAAAAACGCGTGAGCTGAAAAGATGGATGACAGCAAACGTCCTTGTTACACCCATGAGACAGGAAGCTAACTCCAGTGCCTGGCACGTAGGGAGCGAAAATGATCAAATTGGTATTGATTGGACGAGAAAACGGAGACAACACTGTCATACCTCCCTTGGTGTGGCCGTCTTAGCCGATTACACCATCATGCTGCTGTCAGTCTCGTGGGTCTGGGTAGTGAAGAAGCTTGGAAGCTAAAGCCCTCTTAACACACCATAGAGCTCATTAGAGAAGTTTCATTACAGGGTGGTAAAGCTAATTGTAATTGTGTGATGGTAATGTTACTGACAACATTGCTAAAACCGTGAGTCTAGCCCAACAGCTCATTTCCCATAGCCTTTAAATGTTGTGTAACTAATGAAGAGGGCTAAGAAAGCTGGAACAATTTCCCAAATAGTAACAATTCTTCAAAGTCAATATTTAAACGACTTTCCCAAAAATATTGACCATTTTTAATTTCTTTTTCAATTTCTCAAAAGGAAAAAAATACAATGTTGGAAATTATTTAACAAAGAGCAATTTAATTGTTCATGATTTTGTAAAAGTGCATATTTCATATCAACAAAACAGGAGTGAAGTGTCTGATATATAATTGTACTTGTATACCTATGATAACAAAATGGGAAAATTATCTTTAACTTAAACAAGAGTAGTAAACCCTGTTTAATAATCCAGAAGTCCTTACCCCTTTGATAACTCACCATCAAAGTCCCCTTCCCCCACAACAATCTCTCCAATTAAGTCCCTTCCCCCTATACCCTCCCTGCACTCTACAACACTAGGTGGCAAACCACTCAACACCTACACCACTTTGCTTGTTTACATCAGCACTGCCCGGCAAAGATGGCCGACACCTAGTTAGTCAAATGGAGCGTAGCCATTGTTTACCACATCAGAGCCTATGCCTCTTAAAAAACTGACAGCTTCATAAAAAACATCGCCCACTCATTAGCCCCCCTCTCATCTCTGCACCTGCAAGTGAGGATATAGTAATGGTCACAGTTAAATCCTCCCCATTTCAGTCTCGAGAACTTGAGGAGTTGCTGTGAATACTGTAACTAAGGGACTAACCTCGTAAAGTATTAATACAGCATAGATCTACATTCACTCTACCAGAAATGTACGGTAGGATGAACTAAGACACGGCAGGATGGACTATAAGACACGGCAGGATGGACTAAGACACAGCAGGATGGACTAAGACACGGCAAGGCAGGATGGACTAAGACACGCCAAGATGGACTAAGACACGGCAGGATGGACTAAGACACGGCAGGATGGACTTTGAAGAATGCCTTCATAATCAGAACATTGCAGCGTGGACTTTGATGGTGAATTTACCTGGTTCATCGCCAGCACTGAAACAACTGTAGTTGCACTTTAACCACAAGGAACTGATCAGACGAAGCAGACATTGGAAACAGCCTTATGTTGCAGCCTGACACCACTGGGATGACATAAATCATTTTTTAACTTTGGATCAATTCTGTTTATAAAACTTCAACAATAATACAGAGGTGCTGTCTTTACTTGTTCTTGACTTAAAAGTTCACAGTTCAGGTCAATGGAGTGTAAAACATTGATTCTCTTTTAAAAACAAAATTGTCTCAAGGAGTAGGAAGGATTTTGTTTGCGACTAATGTTAGAGATTATCTCAATCTGGTACAGTGAAACCATGCTACAACCACTGTAATATCAAGAGTATATAGATCTTGCAATAAAAGGCCACCTGTCTTATGCAACCACTGGTTGGTTGGATGGTTGGTTGAAGGGTTTAACGTCTACACTCACTGACGAAGTCGACGTGAGGGAGTAAGTTGGCACTTACCAGGCCCTCGGAGATTCTTAGTCCTGCCCATCCAGGTCACGCTCTGGGGTCGGACAGCCCCTCAGATGCGGACGGGCTGTCGCAGCGCCTGTGGTCTACAAAACCATGTCCTTCGAATAGTCCCCGCTGCCCTCTTATGTATGCAACCACAAACTGTGACAGGCTAAGTACCTGTCTTGTGAGACCACCTGACATGGGAAACTTCCTGTCTTCTGAGATCACCAGACACTAGAAAGCACCTGTCTTGTGAGACCACCTGACATGAAAAACCACCTGTCTTCTGAGAGCACCAGACACGAGAAAGCACCTGTCTTGTGAGACCACCTGACATGAAAAACCATTTGTATTTTGAGACCACCTTTCTTTTGAGACCCTCAAATAGGAAAAACTACTTATCTTGTGAGAGCATCTGATATGAAAAAAACAACAACAGCATATATAAAGAGACCAGTTGTTTCTGTAATCAGCTGTCATGATGGACCCCCTATCCAGACAAATGACTGTATTAACTCATTCACCCCTGAAATTTCATAATGAACTATACTAACCTTTGAATTGGAAGAGTTCAAATGTCTCTTCAGGGGTGAATGAGTTAAGAGACACACTTTTAATTGTAGACTTATATAGTTATCTATAGAAGTACAACTCACTGTACTACTACTTAGGTTCAAACTATCCGATAAAGAATTGATTTTATGAGACAATTACCGAAAAATAATCAATTTCAAATGAGATAATTAGCATTGGAGACAGGAACATTATCAGAGTAAGCAGTCTGTGTAATTGGGTTACGAGCCCTCCTCTGATATGTATTATGTAATTACCTACCGTACACCAAAACAACGAAAACTACAGTCACTACATCAAACTTACAGCTCTTCTCCACCAACACAGCTCTATACGTCAAAAACCACTTACAGTCACCACAAAACAAAACCTCGGAGGATCAAAAACCATTTATAGTCACCACAAAAACAACAGTTCTTAGAGTCCAAAACTATAGTAGTCACATATACAATAACAATTTACTGTAGTTGTCAGAAAAACAATATATATAGCAGTCCCCTGAGCTGGGAACACCAGCTATTTGTACACGATGGTACTTTCTGCGGTGAACTCCAGGAATTCTATATAGACACTGTTTCACTGATGTCTCGTGGCATTTTGGGAACCAAAAAGTTGATTTTGTTTATTACATACAGCACTCATGTTGGTTAGATACGGTCATTACGACAGGTAGTAATTATAAACAGGTAGTCACCATAAAGTATCTGTAACACCTTAAAACCATGGTTCTATCAAACAATGTTAACATCAATAATGAACTCTTACATGTTAACCATCATTAATTATAAACAAAGGTGGGCTATCTGGTGTCCATGTTCCCCTAATCAGTACGTCCAGGTGAGTCGTACAGGTGAGTGGTACAGGTATCTCAGGTTATTAGTTTAGATTCTACCTCCTCACTGACTGGCTACCTGTTTGCCCTGTAATGCCCATATCTTGTGACCTAAATCATATTCCTTAAAATTTGCACAAAGTGTTTTTGAACGGTATAAACCCTGTGACTTGATACCTTACACATTGACATTGATGGTGTTAAATAATTTCATTGCAATATTAAAATGTTTAAAGTCGTTTACTGGAATACTAATCAACACAAGGTTACCGTTTCATTAACAAAGTAATTTAAAACTTTATTTCTACCGCAGCGCTCATTGATATTCAAATATATACAAATGGCAGAGCTGATGAGTTGGTGTATAGGTAAAGCAATCCTTACTTCTAAAAGCTTCAGCCTTAGATCCTGTCGAAATGTGTGTGACATGCAGGCCTAAAATCACTCCTATAACCCACTACCATAAAGTCTCTCTTGTTTTTTATCTGCTTTGTATGTTATACAGTTAAATGGTGTAGAGGATTGATTTTAAATATCACTGACACTTTGATCCTGGTAAGTATCAAAGGACCGCGTAAAGGCCTCTTTATTTGTACACATTACATAGCTCCGTCAATTACTCGGTTGTCATTTGATGTCAAACCTACGTAAACGTTCTACAAAATGCCAAATTAATTTTCTCTCTGGGGTATGTGAAGAAAAAAGAATTTGTGTAAAATGCATCAAGTTCTTCATCACTCACAAAAGAAAACCTGAAGAAAGAAAAAGCTTGGAATTTGTTAATTTTCTTCACAGCGGTGTTGTTAGAAATAAATGAACTTTTTTCTTAAATAAAGGGCTATAAACAATTGCCTGCGAAAATGTGTCTACCACATGAATACAACATGTCGCAGCTAAATTATGATGATCATTTAAAAGTGTACCCAACCTTCAGTGTAAACATGGTCTGACTGCAGAACACATTTAAACTGCTGTACAACATGTGTGGCAGTATGCTGAATTACAATAAAACTTCAGTGTGTAGAGATGTCTCATTTTTCTGTATGAAAGCTAGCAACTCCACACCAAACTACCGTCTATCATTGACAACAGTACAATAACTTTGGTCCATCATTGACAATAGTACAATAACTTTGGTCCATCATTGACAACTGTACAATAACTTTGGTCAATCATTGACAACTGTACAATGACTTTGGTCCATCATTGACAATAGTACAATAACTTCGGTCCATCATTGACAACTGTACAATAACTTTGGTCAATCATTGACAACTGTACAATGACTTTGGTCCATCATTGACAATAGTACAATAACTTCGGTCCATCAGTGACAACTGTACAATAACTTTGGTCCATCATTGACACCAGTACAATAACTTTGGTCCATCATTGACAATAGTACAATAACTTCGGTCCATAATTGACAACTGTACAATAACTTTGGTCCATCATTGACATCTGTACAATAACTTTGGTCCATCATTGACACCTGTACAATGACTTTGGTCCATCATTGACACCAGTACAATAACTTTGGTCCATCATTGACAATAGTACAATAACTTCGGTCCATCAGTGACAACTGTACAATAACTTTGGTCCATCATTGACAACTATACAATAACTTTGGTCCATCATTGACAACTGTACAATGACTTTGGTCCATCATTGACAATAGTACAATAACTTCGGTCCATAATTGACAACTGTACAATAACTTTGGTCCATCATTGACAACTGTAGAATAACTTTGGTCCATCATTGACACCTGTACAATAACTTTGGTCCATCATTGACTCCTGTACAATGACTTTGGTCCATCATTGACAACTGTACAATAACTTTGGTCAATCATTGACAACTGTACAATGACTTTGGTCCATCATTGACAACTGTACAATAACGTTGGTCCATCATTGACAACTGTACAATAACTTTGGTCAATCATTGACAACTGTACAATGACTTTGGTCCATCATTGACAATAGTACAATAACTTCGGTCCATCATTGACAACTGTACAATAACTTTGGTCAATCATTGACAACTGTACAATGACTTTGGTCCATCATTGACAACAGTTCAATAACTTTGGTCCATCATTGACAACTGTACAATGACTTTGGTCCGTTATTGACAACAGTACAATAACTTTGGTCCATCATTGACAACTGTACAATAATTTTGGTCCATCATTGACAACTGTACAATGACTTTGGTCCATCATTGACAATAGTACAATAACTTCGGTCCATCAGTGACAACTGTACAATAACTTTGGTCCATCATTGACAACTATACAATAACTTTGGTCCATCATTGACAACTGTACAATGACTTTGGTCCATCATTGACAACTGTACAATAACGTTGGTCCATCATTGACAACAGTACAATAACTTGGGTCTATTACTGAGAATAGAACAATGACTTGGGTCTATTTTACTGACAACCGTTCAAGACCTTGGGTCCATTATTGACAACTGTACAATAACTTTGGTCCCTTATTGACAACTGTACAATAACTTTGGTCTATTCCTGACAACAGTAATATGACTTGGGTCTTTTTAACTGACAACCGTTCAATACCTTGGGTCTATTATCAACAACAGTACAATAATTCTACTATTGACAACCATACAATAACTTTGGTTCATTACTGACAACCATACAATAACCTTGGTCCATCATTGACAACCATACAATAACCTTGGTCCATCATTGACATTGGGTCTATTATCAACAACAGTACAATAATTCTACTATTGACAACCATACAATAACTTTGGTTAATTACTGACAACCATACAATAACCTTGGTCCATCATTGACAACAGTTCAATAACTTTGGTCCATCATTTACAACTGTACAATAATTTTGGTCCATCATTGACAGCTGTACAATGACTTTGGTCCATTATTGACAACAGTACAATAACTTTGGTCCATCATTGACAACAGTACAATAACTTCGGTCCATCATTGACAACTGTACAATAACTTTGGTCTATCATTGACAACTGTACAATGACTTTGGTCCGTCATTGACACCTGTACAATGACTTTGGTCCATCATTGACAACAGTACAATTATTTTGGTGCATCATTGACAAATGTACAATAACTTTGGTCCATCATTGACAACAGTACAATAACTTCGGTCCATCATTGACAACTGTACAATAACTTTGGTCCATCATTGACAACAGTACAATAACTTGGGTCTATTCCTGAGAATAGAACAATGACTTGGGTCTATTTTACTGACAACCGTTCAATACCTTGGGTCCATTATTGACAACTGTACAATAACTTTGGTCCCTTATTGACAACTGTACAATAACTTTGGTCTATTCCTGACAACAGTAATATGACTTGGGTGTTTTTAACTGACAACCGTTCAATACCTTGGGTCTATTATCAACAACAGTACAATAATTCTACTATTGACAACCATACAATAACTTTGGTTAATTACTGACAACCATACAATAACCTTGGTCCATCATTGGCAACCATACAATAACCTTGGTCCATCATTGACATTGGGTCTATTATCAACAACAGTACAATAATTCTACTATTGACAACCATACAATAACTTTGGTTCATTACTGACAACCATACAATAACCTTGGTCCATCATTGACAACAGTACAATAACTTGGGTCTATTCCTGAGAATAGAACAATGACTTGGGTCTATTTTACTGACAACCGTTCAATACCTTGGGTCCATTATTGACAACTGTACAATAACTTTGGTCCCTTATTGCCAACCATACAATAACCTTGGTCCATCATTGACATTGGGTCTATTATCAACAACAGTACAATAATTCTACTATTGACAACCATACAATAACTTTGGTTAATTACTGACAACCATACAATAACCTTGGTCCATCATTGACAACAGTACAATAACTTGGGTCTATTCCTGAGAATAGAACAATGACTTGGGTCTATTTTACTGACAACCGTTCAATACCTTGGGTCCATTATTGACAACTGTACAATAACTTTGGTCCCTTATTGCCAACCATACAATAACCTTGGTCCATCATTGACAATAGTACAATGACTTTGGTCCATCATTGACAATAGTACAATAACTTCGGTCCAACATTGACAACTGTACAATAACTTTGGTCCATCATTGACACCTGTACAATGACTTTGGTCCATCATTGACAATAGTACAATAACTTTGGTCCACCATTGACAATAGTACAATAACTTTGGTCCATCATTGACAATAGTACAATAACTTTGGTCCACCATTGACAATAGTACAATAACTTTGGTCCATCATTGACAACTGGGGAATGACTTTGGTCCATCATTGACAACTGTACAATAACGTTGGTCCATCATTGACAACTGTACAATAACTTTGGTCTATCATAGACAACTGTACAATGACTTTGGTCCATCATTGACAACAGTACAATTATTTTGGTGCATCATTGACAACTGTACAATAACTTTGGTCTATCATAGACAACTGTACAATGACTTTGGTCCATCATTGACAACAGTACAATTATTTTGGTGCATCATTGACAACTGTACAATAACTTTGGTCCATCATTGACAACAGTACAATAACTTGGGTCTATTCCTGAGAATAGAACAATGACTTGGGTCTATTTTACTGACAACCGTTCAATACCTTGGGTCCATTATTGACAACTGTACAATAACTTTGGTCCCTTATTGCCAACCATACAATAACCTTGGTCCATCATTGACAATAGTACAATAACTTTGGTCCATCATTGACAACAGTACAATAACCTTGGTCAATCATTGACAATAGTACAATAACTGGGGTCTATCACTGTCAACTCCTACAATAAAGCAGACTTCTAGCTTACCACATCACTCTGGTCTATCATTTAAGCTTGGCAATGAAACATCATCTAGGGTAATAAACCCAACTTCATGCAAATTGATCCTCATTTAGCGGAAAAGTGTAATTTGTCAATGGTGGTAGGGTCTTTGATGCTCTGTAGATTGAAGTCTGGCTCTTTGATGGTGATAAAGGCCGCAACTTTTTACTGGTCCTTAAAAAAATCTTTGTTTGACAATATTCCACAAAAATGGATACTCTGATGACCAAAATTGATTTATAAATGTGAAACAATATCAGGTATCTAACGTTCAGTAGAACGCTTGATTTGTCCATCGAGGAGACTGTATACAGACACAGAAACTTGCACACAGGCCCTGACCGTCACTGCTGTCATTACAATCTCTATCTCCTTATTTCTGGCTCTTTTCCTTTATCAATCTTGTATTCCTCCTCTTATCCATCTTCCTTCAAACTTTCTTTTTCCCTGTCTTATTTCTTCCTCTGCCATTTCCCCTTCCCTTCCCATGTATCATTCCCTTTCTCCTTCATATCTTTTCTTCCTACCCAATCATCATCTGCTTCCCTTCTTTCCCTCTGGCTTTCCTCCACTCTTTCTTTCTGATCCTATCATTCAATCCCTTATCTCTTAGTATCCAATACTTTCCCTCCTTTTCCAATCTCATTCCACCCAATCTTTTCCCAATAACTGTATCATTTCAGCCTCATCCTTATACCCTCCCATCTTTACAGCCCTCTGCCCATCTTGTTTTGTTTCCACAACACTTCTCTCCCCCCCCTCCCCCCTCTTTCTTTCTCCTCGGAATAGATTGCAAACCAATACACCAGAATAAATTTGCAAAGATGACTATATCATCAAGGTCAGCTAGAGGTCACACAGACATCAATTTTATCAATAATTGTAAAAGTACGCCAACATTTTATCAGGAAATGGTATCTTAATTACACATTACCATATCATATTCAGCAGCTGGTAGCTGTATCTAATTGAAATCAGCCAATAAATTTAATCCTTAAAATTTCATTAACTAATGAAACATTAAAATATGTTGGTCATTGACACACACACGAAATATATTGTTTATCCGGGCTGAGAGTTCTAGGTATCCATAGCAAGGGCCAGGAGTTCTAGGGCTCCATAGCATGGGCCAGGAGTTCTAGGTATCCATAGCAAGGGCCAGGAGGTCTAGGTATCCATAGCAAGGGCCAGGAGTTATAGGTATCCATAGCAAGGACCAGGAGTTCTAGGTATCCATAGCAAGGGCCAGGAGTTATAGGTGTTCAAACAGGCGGAACTAGGAGTTCTAAGGTATCCTTCAACAGGGCTCGAAGTTCTAAAATACCCATAGCCAGGGTCATGAGTTCTAAAATATCCATAGCATAGGTCAGGAATTCTGAGATATCCATAGGCAGGGCCAGGAGTAAAAATGTATCCAAATCCCTGTTTCTAGTATTTTGGGATGTCAATATAGCTAGGGCCAGAAGTTCTATGGTCAACACAGCACTGTGTCTGGCATTTTGGGATGTCCGCGGCCAGGGTATCAGGATGATACAGAGTCGGAGAGTGTGTATAAATCAGAGGTGAACAGTACTGACACATCTCCACCTTAATCTTACAAGTCTGTCTAGTGTGGAGGAGAATGTCGTTTGTCTCCCCCTACCCCATCTCTCATACTACCCCCTCCTCCTTCCTTACACCTTTACCTGTACAGCAATAGTCTCTGAAGCAGTGACATTGTTTGTACATAAACATGTTTTTTCTTCCGACTGAACCTCGTCCATTTATCACACCAACACCTTTCTCCTTCCCATTCATCATTCCAGGGCCCCAGGTAAGGACCTCGTCAAAAGTGGCTGACTTCTGTACATTTGGTCACATGTGGCTATGTTTTTGTATGTGTGTTCTCAAGTAGAAAATCAGATGACACATTATCTTTTTATCACCTCCCTGCTAAAAAACAATTGAATAACCACAAACATTTGTGTCCACGAAGATTATTACCGTATTATAGATCATAGATAATAATGGCAGATGATGTAGCAGATGATCTATGATAATAGCTGGTGACAGCAATAGTTTATCATTGTATGTATACTCCAGAGGGGTTCCAAGCCACATTGAATCGGTATGTATACTCCAGAGGGGTTCCAAGCCACATTGAATTGGTATGTAAATTCCAGAGGGGTAAACCTCAGCCTGAGCTACCAACAAATAACAGACAATAAGAACAATTATTTTTTTCACTTTGTTCCTTATCCTTGTATTTTTAAAATGACACATCTGAAACTAACTTCAGATAAACTGATAATCCAAAAAGTTTTTACTTCACTTATATTGTAGCTAATATCATGAATTATTTTGATATGAAAGACATCCCTAAGTGAAACACAGTGAAGGTTGAAATAACACATACATCATCAGTATGTTACAGAAAAAACGCAACAGGCCAGACCAGTATTGGGACCTCTGAACCTTAGACGGACATTGAAATATGTCCCCAATAGAAGCAATAGATTACCATTTTAACAGAAGTGCTGGATTAGTTACAGAAAACATTAACTGTGACAGATAACATATGGAACCTGTCTCCCTAGGTAGGACTGTGTGTATCATCCTGTCATACTCCTCATCAGATATACCTCACTTCCACATCCCTCACAAACATTTATCAGACTTCTAGTCCACTTTATAGCATCAAGGTCTCCAGAACTCTTGACATATATTTGTAAGATCCTTACAAAGTGTATACCAGTGTGGAAGATGTTTCAATGTTCTGTGGATTAACACCCTCTGTTCAGGACATTTTTTGCAAGGACATACACTTTTTAGAATTTTATGAACTTATACTTCAGTCTTCCTGATAAGAAACTGTTTGATTTGTGGCAGGGTTCAATTGTACATAGGATTAAGGTCGTCTTCTAGCTTCGAGCTAAAGGAAATTTCCCTTTAGCTCAGTGAAAGAGCGTCCATCAATGGTCCGACTATGTACAATTGAACCCTGCCACACATTGTTAGTCAACTTCATCATCCATTTAGGTCCCAAATACTTTTCTAATGATGCCCCATCAATATCTGTTTTATGTGTAAAACAATCTCCTGACCTTGATTCAAAGATGAATGTTAGAATAGGGATGAACATTTGTGAGGGGCAAGTTAAGCTGGGAGGGGGCAAAGGAAAGAAAGTTGGGAGACGGAAAGGTAATTGGAGGGAGAGAGAGGAAGCAATATTTTATACAACATAAACTTATTTCCATAGAATTCTTTTACCTGTTGCTTTAAATATACACAAACTATAATCTCATAGTCATTCTATTGATACTGTTGGTACACCTCAGGACAATGGGACTGAAATGATATACGAGTACCACCACTGTCCATCTCTATGTAGTCACTACCTGGCTGGAGGCAGGGGAACACTTTTCTATCTGTACAATACTTTTTTCATTTCCGTGGATAATCAGGGTATATCACTCAGGGTATCAAGTTCTGTGGGGAGTGTCCTGGCGATTGTTTTGTGACCACCATCCTATGAACCTAGAGCCGTACAATCTCAGATAGGTGTATAATCAGGGGTGGTTAGATCGTTACAAGACAGGGTGGACAGCGAGTCAGGTATTCAGGTCAGCTTTACCGCCAATGTTTGTTATACTATTGAGTCAATATCAGAATAACACAAACAGCCTCGAGCAGTTGTGGCACTTTGTGGCACTCGCTTCAAAGTTCAAAGACGGATGCCGCACACCTTAGTTATATATAACTGGCTAGGTAAATAGCCGATTCAGTCCCAATTACGACCATGCACCACTACCACAGAGTTTGGTGTCTGTCCGTGTGCGACGATATAGCACACAACTTAATACACCGATCTATTTAACCACACATTATAAACATAGTATAAACCAACATCAATTTTGTTTCCCTTTGAAGTATTCAGATGGAACAAAAAAATCAATGCATATTTAATATAACAAACACTGACCACTTTTACCAAGAATCACTTTTTTTATGCAAAAAAATAAGAAAATAGATTTTGGTTTCTGTAAATAACAATGAATTTGTCCGGTTACCTTCAAATTGATTTTAAAAATAGAAATTGAAGTTGATAGATAAGGGTCAAAAACCAGGTGCTTTATGTCACTGATGACTATAGTCAAGCTGTTGTATATCACTGTTGTGTTTTATACTGAAGCTCCATATACAATGATGTATATTCCATCCTCAGAAGTTAACCATACCTGACCCTGATACTAGAGTATACAGAAAACAATCAACACTCGCTACCTATATGTCTCACCTCAATTAAGGTCTAAACTCTAAGTAGGGAACACTTGGTCAAAATTGCACTGTCATAGCAGATCTTGTTTCGCCTCAACACCGAACACAAAGTTTGTCAGGGTGAAATAACTTTTTGATTGAACAACTATGGGAAACTGTTTGATCAAAATTCAGCTTTAATCCTTCACAAGAAATATGTAAGGAAGATTTTTTGTTTCAAGTTAAACTTTCAAAAACAAAACAGAAAGGTTTCAACAGGCTAGATCAAACATGGACCTGAAGGATTTAAAAAGGTTGTTTGAATAATACATGTCTGATAAATATCCAGGAACCATGGAATCAGACCTAAGATCAAAGTATTCCATGGCCCCCAAATATATTTATATATAAACAAGTTTGTTATACTGGATATAGTACCAAATGACACCAAAAACAAATCAGATATCTGATTGATAGAAACACCTAAAAATTAAAAAATAACTTCTATCAGGACCATTGGAAACCTTACTCCTTTTTTTCTATTGTATATATATACGTATCTCTTGTTTATCTGTATGAAGATTTTAAGTGCTTGATCGCATTAGAGGGATTAGCCACCTCAATGAGAAAAACATGGCAGACATCAAAGTTGTGCAACATAACAGCAGTAATTATTGATAAAATATTTCCCCCTTAATCTAAAAAAGGTCTTATCAGTAAATATGTTTGATCACCACACTTTGAGATGCCTGAAACTCTTGAAAATCTAACTCTAAAAAAGGCTTGTTTCTTTTGAGGCCTATGTCTATGTATTCAGCCGGTGGCCAGCTCCATGTTTGCCTAGTACCTGATCACTTTGAAGCAGGCCCACAGTAAGTAGCTGTGATAAGGCCCCGGTTTTTATCAATACTTCAAATACTTGTGTCCGTTAAACCTCACATCATGTACTTGTACCCTCCAACCACAATCACATGTAAAATAACTGAAAATATCAAACAGTAGACACCGATTTTACCAGATAGCTATAGGCATATCATCAAATCAGATGTAAATCTATAACTTTATGATGAAGTGGTAATGGCTTGTATCTAATTAGATTATCACTGTGTAATTAGATTACCACTATGTAATTAGTTATCACTGTGTAATTAGATTATCACTGTGTAATTTATAATAAATAAAGCATTATTGAGCTTCATCTACTACTTAAAACATGGAATTTTATTTCATTTAGAAAAACAACAAATACTACTACTCATCAGTGAGTTAACTGTAATATATATACCCAGAATAAAGTACTTCAGTTGATCAATTTCTGTATCACAGCTAAAATACTAAACTAATTTCAAAAGTAAAAAGAAATTTTATTAAAAAAACATTCCAAATAAACAAAATGATCCCTGTAAAATCAAGTTAAGGCCAAATCTGCCTGTTATAAATATGTATTTTTGAGGTTAACCAGTCTCACTGATAAACATAATTGTCACCTGTCTGGGAACACAGGTAAATTTACAGGTAAAATTAAAACATTCTGGTGTCTAACCATCAAACCACAGCTCAATATCTTCTGAGCTAATGATGTAGCTCTAGTCTACAGAAAGCATTCAAAATAAACTTGCTCTTGTGATCAGTTCTGGTGTGGTGACAACAGACCTGGGCTCACACCCTCTGAGCTGACGATTTGATGTCACTCTAACGGACCACATTCACACATAAACTTGTCCATGTAATCAGTATGAAAACACTCAACATTTTCACTCGTAAACATAACCATTCAATGATATATTTCTCGAGACGGCGTATGAATTTCAATTCGAGACAGAGATTTTAAGCATTTCACGTATGATTAGTTCTCTAAAAAGGTATTCACAGGAAGGACTTTTTCCGCGACATGAGTTAGGTTTCTGGCTAGCGACTTGAGTACAAAAGCTGTGGTCAACGAGGTAAAGATCAAAGAGTAGTGATGTTAACCCACCCCCGAGGTTCTGACAAGCGACACCCTGCAATCTCATTACCTACCCGAACAGGACAGAAAATCACTTCAACGGTAAAATTGTATGGCTTTGGATCTTTCTTACTCAGGGGATGATACGTTCACTGTGTACACACAGGGGTTAGAGTCCAGAATTAAATATCTCACCTAAAAACAAGTATACAATAGGGAACTACATGTAGTGATAAGTCAGGTTAAACTTTAGACCACCAAACTTGTCAAACCCTTGGCTTTCTATAAATGTCAAGAAATCGTTCAAGTGAGAAAAAAAACGAGATAAATAGGAGCATGCATGTGTATTAGCTGGAGTAATTACATGAACAGTTCAACACTTTTAACATGATGACTTCATAAAAGAAATATCTTTTGGAAATTGATATTTCTGTTATGCCCACATGTCAGGTTAAGGTCACACCAAATTTAAAACATTTTTTCGGCTGACAAAAATATTACATTGCACTCAACCAGGTTTTTTAATTGTAGAATTTTAATCACTATTACGAATTTGTCAAATGTAAAAGATTGTGTACGGACATAAGCTGAGCCGTTTGTACAGAGAAGATTATTGTACATAAGACAACTGTACAGACGTAAGATATACAGGTATTGTACACACATGGCTTTACCATGCATACACTGCTAATTTTGCAGACAAGCTTAATTCTTCATCTATTAAATTTGAGATTAAAATTTCTGAATCTATACACTTTCAAATTTTGAAAGAATGCTGTAAGGAGGCCCTGGAGATGATAAATAACATGAGCAGGCTGATTGGAAATCATTTCCACGAGTAATATGCACAGTACCAAAATAGCTTTATCAGCCAACCAGCTAATATATAGGAAACTAGAAAATTACCAACAGGAAATATGGTGATTACGAGACCTGTATTTGATAACATACCTGCCTGATGTCTGTGTACTACTGATAACCATGTTGGTATGTTCTGCATATTATATATCTATATTAATCATATTTTGAACACACAGGAAGTGAGGTTATGCTATTCAAATTATGGAAGTGATTTCTGCGGAAGCCAATCCCTATTTTCACCATGGACTCTTTATCTTGTCTGAATTTGAACCCCACTCTGATCCACCCAAAGTATTTCAATCACATATCCCCTACCAATACACTTCATTATCATCCTTTTTACACCCTCCTCTATCATTCATTCTAACTACACCTATTCCTGTCAATCCTTAGCCCTAAGTGACTTCAATTATTCATGGGCTGTAAAACAGTGCCAAAACCCTACAATCTAGTGCACCTACTCATATACCTTTAAGCCCCACTCACCCCTATTTCCCCTTTACCCTACACATTCATCCCCTTTTCTTGCCCACACATTGTTTTTCCCTGCTTTAGAGTTTCCCCTTACTATACGTGTACCTGTCTACACAGGTGCTCCCTTGCCATAGCGTCTCTAAACTCTACCATTAACTGTTCTGCTAACCATAATTACATACTTCTGACATTAATTCCTCCACCAAAGATGCCTATAAATGTTAATTTCATGGTATTGGTTCATAAAACTGTGACCGATTTCATGAGCTAAGATTAGAAAGTGAAACTTGGATTCCTGTCACAGAAGGTGTATCAAATGTTACTACCTCTCCACTGAATACAGTCAGCCTTTGTCTACATAAATACCCCCCTTCTCCCCGACCCCTTTGATTCTGGGAAGTCCTGACCTTGTTTCTTTTTTATGCTGGCTCCGCCCTTACCACCAGTCGCCACGAGTTTAATCTGATACAGAAGGACAGCGCTGACACCACCGAGGATAATTTCAGACTCTACCAAACAAGGTGTGTGACCAATTTTAACCTTGTCATGTTGAATTCCCAGGTCCACTACAAAGAGTGTCACCTCCAGATTACATGAACAGCTTGTAGTTTTTACACCGAAACTCAAATTATGTGAGATCTGAGTTTGGGTCTCGCCTAACACTATACGAAGTAAACACAAGTCACAAACTGACTGCGAGTCCTATATCATGTTCAGAGACAAAAGCACTGGCTTTATCGGAGACAAAAGGGTATGATATATGAAGTGATATCTACTAGACATTCCTCTGTACAAGACTATAACCCTTATCTAAATCTTTTATTATTTCTGGTCCCGACATTCAGTCGTTCATTCCACATCGACTGAACGCTGACAGACCTTGAACCACCATGATTTATCCGGGAGTTCAAAGGTAACTTAAATACATTACATATCAGATAGTCTTCCACCGGTTTAGCATTAATTACTGTCATAGACAATGGCGGTTTCTCCTAAGTAGTTCCAGACATTGACCGTTGTACTAATCTTTTAATATTTTCGTTAGATGTTGGTTTTGACTGATGCCGAATCTGACGTTTAAAGCGACGATTATTACACACGCAAAAAACCTACCGTGGTACTAAACAAAAAAGAGGTTACTTGATTTCAACCTGATTGATACAAAAACAGACGTCAGTCAATTGATTTCATTGTGAGGTCATGGAAAACATGCTGGGTGTCATAACCTAGCTATAGGGTGGGACAAGGGAATCACACATAGGGAAATCACAGATACACAGGTCCATGGTAAGAGAAATAGTGTCTTGCATTTGTAGAGGTCAGAGAAAATATCTTCAATTTTTACAGAAATCAATCCCTTGTACTTTAAAATTGAATTATAATATTTCAAGAAACATTCAAAGTTATCAGAACTGATTTTTAGAAGGATCCGAATTGAAATGAATTAAGCATTGCAGAACAGTGAACTATGTAAGATTGCACAACAGTGAGCTATGTAAGATTGCAGAACAGTGAGCTATGTAAGAAATGTTACGTAATTGTATGCACCCAATACCACAGAATATGATTAATGTCGACTTAGAATTAACAAGCACTCATTGGACAGACATGAATATGAGGATTATCTAAAACATGTCAATCTGTGGCAATAAACATCTCACACAAAACTTGGTCTATCTGTAGCCCGACAGTTGTTTTAACTCCACACAAACACCATCTACACTGTTCATATATATATATATACATTTAATGGCCCCTAGTCTACAATATCCAGTTGTCGAACATATTAAAATGTTTTTTTTCCTTGCATGGAATAAAATAAACTTCAAAGTTGATCGCTGACATGTGAGCAACACATGTACATTTGATGTATAGCTACATAAAGCCATGCTTATCAAACATTTCTGTAACTCTACTGTACACACAGATAATCTCCCCTTTGTCGTATCCAAAAAAATGTTTGATAAAAGTGCACAAGCAATGAATGTACTTTTCTGAGTAGCATTTTACCTTATTAGTGTATGCCTTATAAGTACTGAATGTTTGAAAGAACCAAAACTTTCAAACTTAAAAAACCGATGAATTCAGGATCAAGGTAATATAACCTAAACCTGACAGACAGACGTTTGGAGATTTTAATTAAACTGAACTCTGTATATTCTAGAAACCTGCATATACCAGACCTTCGACAAGTCTCACCCATTTTTCATCTACACCAAACTCTGTATAACTCATACCCTAAACCAATGTCTTAACGTATGGATACTTATGTCTATCTATGCCAGTTAAATGGTATAATCTGGAAATCTGTATAACCCAACCTTCAACTACATTGCACAACTTTCTGAACACTGAATAATTGTGAACTGTATAATGTCGAAACTGGTGTGAACCATATGATCAGAATGTTTGATGTGTAAATTCAAAAAATCTTTTCCGAATGAGTATGGTATATCACTGCAGTGTTTGCATTAGATGGGTTTTACAGTATGTATCCACGGGAACAATATTTTCCAAACATTTCTTCATTTTAAAAAAAAGAAGATATCTGAGTTTGCGTAATATTACCAGATGTAATATGTGTATACATGTATATAGAGACCCTGTGGGTTGTTCATGGAGAAATCTCGGCCAGCTGCTTCAACTCATAACACAACCATAATCAAATAGGGGGGAAAAGCTTGTGTATATAATACTATGACTATTGGGGTACAAAGCTGGAGTCTGTGATCATTAGAACTATCCGTTTACACTCTCCTGCCACCCCCTTGTCTTTGAAGTAAACGAAGCTGGCCTTTTCTGGTAGAGGGTAGGCCTTGGTAAGACATAGAACTGTCTAACACAGCCTACTCTATACTGACACATATGTTTGTAATAAAGAAGAATCACTTTGCCATTCTAATGTTATATAGAAGGTAATCAAATCACCCCACTGATTTGAATAAAATCAAGCTTGCCGGAGAAGGCTTCAGATATAAAGTTATTTTGATCCCTTCCTTCTTGTCTGAAATTATATCATGGACATGATTTTCAAATTGGCGTGAACCAACAATGTTTGTGATGTGTGGAGCCCAGGAGTAGGTGCTAGTCTCCTCTGTGAGGGCTGTTGGAGTCCCATGGCCAGATCAAATGTAACATGTGTCTTCTCCCCTCCCAAAAATCCAACATTCAACTATTATTCCTAAAGATTTTATGTCAGTGTTTTCAAAAACAACATATTTTTCCTTGTTGTTTTTCAATATATATTTTTCTTAATCATATTTTCAAATTGTTGCTTTTATTTATCTATTTTTCTTGATTATTTCTTTTCCATATCAAAATCCTGTTGTCTCAATATTACAAGAATCTTGTACTTCAATTACCATAAATAAATGAAAATCTAGTTCAATGTAAAAATATCTTTATTTTAACTACCTCAAGTGATCAAGAGATGACACTTTTTAATTTTCCAATTTTCTTGTAAACAAGGATCTCAGAAGGTGTTTATTAGGGTAAATATGGTAGATACCAATCTATACCTCAAGTAAAACCTTTTATTCTGACTAAAACTGATACCCCCACAAAGATCTACTCTACCTTTTAACCGAGATTCTGTCTCTCTGAAGATCGAGTATACCCACCCACCCACAGAAATCCTAACACTGACAGTTTAGAACTCTCCTCCTTAGGAAGACCTATAAGAAACCCACTTGACTCTGGCCTTCCTAGTTGAGCAAGGCAAAAAATATCTGATTTCCTCCATAGATACATGTAATTTTCTCCTCTTTGATTCAAATATTTCTTTTGAGGAGAAATATTACTAGTATCAAAGGAATCTGTTCTCCCTGGCTGTCAGATATAAATCTAAAGGGTTGTACAACCAGTCTCACCTGCCAGTTAATCTAAGTAGAAGTGAAGCTACCACCACCAGCACAGTCCTGCTAGCCTACAACCACACTACGTATACGAAGATAAAAAAAATCACAGAACTTTGGAAACTTCAACAAAAACAGCACATCCCAGGATTCAAGCTTTCAAGTGGAAACACAAACAATGCTGATAAAATAATATCAGAAACAAGAACAATGCTGATAATTAAAATCATTGTTGGAAAAAAAATGTATAAAAAACATTTGTGCCTTATTAAAGCTAACCTATATAACTCCAACCATTGCCAATCTCATCCATCACTACTATTTATTTGTACTCCATTTCAAATTACATATCGCTACTCCATCTTATATCTATATATATGTATTATATATTGTACATATAAATATTTATATATATATAGATCTAACCACTGGGAATGTCAATCTATAGTTGATACGTATCGCTACTCCATCTTATATCTATATATAATGTACAGCAATACTCTTGTCTTTGATACAGCTGCCAACCATAGACTTCATATGAATTTAAGTAAATATCCGCCTTTTAACTTGAACACTTTCTGTGCCTTTGAAGCGCCAGTATAGACAGGCCTGCCTGTAGAAGTGTTGTTGAGGAGCAAGGCACCCCGAACCCTGCAAACCTACTATAAACACACACCTGAGCTGTATCACACAGCAGCTGAGGCTATTACACAAACCTTACGCTATCTAGTTAATTTCACATGGTGTAATTCTTCAATTCCACAGCTTCACTTGTCAGTTCTTGTGTTTGAAAACCATAAACCTCTGTAAGCATATGCTAAAAAAAGTACACACACAAACGTTTGTGTTTTTGTCGGTGATTCTATGATCTTTTGTAGTCTCTTCATACAGATTCACAAATATAAATACGTTTCTTCCATAACCTCTAAATGGAGGGTTAAACCAGACCCATTGTTCCCTCGACAATAACCTTCAAACTTACAGCACAAACAATATATATAGTTGTGACTAATAAAAGAGCAGAAATATTGCATCGAAATGAACATTGTATAATAGTGTACCATGCACATGTAGAATGTAACAGAACACAAGAGACATCCACCAAAGATCTTTATGGTGCTTGAAGATATTGAGGGCCGGAAACTTGTCTGTATTTCAACCATATCAAATCTCCCTCTGGTATGGAGGGTCAAATTTTTATGACAAAAATTTTAACCATGAAATTTATTTTTAACCATAGCAGTAAAAAAGATGAGAATTTTTCAAATATTTTTTATATTACCTTACAATGTGGCCTTCAGTGAAACAGGCAGGTTAGGTACAAATGCTTGTGTTTTACATGGCCATTTAATGAAAATTTCCTGTATTAAGCGAGATATATTTTTTCCATTATAACTTCAGTGAATCAAATTGTCATTTAAATGTCTTGTAAATATTTATTGTGTTAAGACTTATTCTGTAAGGACCTAGGTATTCTGTAAGGACTAGGTATTCTGTAAGGACCTAGGTATTCCTAGGTATTCTGTAAGGACTTGCTCTGCTAAGGCTTATTCCGTATAAACTTTTGTAGAGACTCGTTCTGTAAGGTCTTATTCTATAAGGACTTATTCTGTAAGGACTTATTCTGTATAAGAGTAGAGATTTATTCTATAAGGACTTATTCTGTATAAGAGTAGAGATCTATTCTATAAGGACTTATTCTGTATAAGAGTAGAGATTTTTTCTATAAGGACTTATTCTATATAAGAGTAGAGATTTATTCTGTAAGGACTTATTCTATAAGGACTTATTCTGTAAGGACTGATTCTGTATAAGAGTAGAGATTTATTCTATAAGGACTTATTCTGTATAAGAGTAGAGATCTATTCTGTAAGGACTTATTCTGTATAAGAGTAGAGATTTATTATGTAAGGACTTATTCTGTATAAGAATAGAGATTTATTCTATAAGGACTTATTCTGTATAAGAGTAGAGATCTATTTTGTAAGGACTTATTCTGTATAAGAGTAGAGATCTATTCTGTAAGGACTTATTCTGTATAAGAGTAGAGATTTATTCCGTAAGGACTTATTCTGTATAAGAGTAGAGATTTATTCTGTAAGGACTTATTCAGTTTTGGACCTATATGTAGAGACTTATTCTGTAAGGACCTAGGTAATTTGTAAGGACTTGCTCTGTAAAGACATTTTCTGTAAGGACTTTATCTGTATTTTAACCAGACAATGGTTTATATAAAGCTGCTAACAGCCGGGATCCATATGCTTCCTTAAACAACATACCGTATCTGAGGTAATGAGAGTACCTGGTCTAATCAATTATCCCACATGATTTCGAAAAATGATTGCTGTTTGCAAGATGATGCCTATTAATTAATTGGATGTCATGATGACAGTGACTTGGTGATGTATGACCCCAGACACATTTCTATAACTGACATCATCAGAGCTATACTGCAGGTCTAGCACCTGGCCAATATCGGTTTCACACACCAAGGCCACAGCAGTGGTCAGAATATTTTGTAGGTAATTGTATGATATAACAGGCTGCAAACAGTGGTTGAAAACCTGACATTCAGTGATACCAGAAAATCAGATTAGACATTCAAAATATTGAATACAATAACACATTTCCACAAAAACGTGTACTTACGGAGATAGAGTGGTTGAGGTTGTAGTTAGCCAGGTTGAAGCCTGTTGTCTTTGTCTGTTTGAGAATCTGTTCCTCTAGAGCTTTATTGAGTCTGGCATTCACCAGGAAACATTCAGCTACAAAAAATAACATAAATAAACATTCAGTTACAAAAAATATGAACTCTGTTAACAAAAGCATTTTTGCACATGTAGTAAAACTTTGATAAATATAATAATAATAATAATAATAATAATAATTTGAGGTTTTTATATACCACTTTATCACAACCTAGTTTTGTAGGTCGTCTCAAAACGGTTCACCAATTTTTATACATGGTTATATAGGGCTTTTGCAACCAGCCAATATCTTTCCCAACTCCCTCAGAAGCATACAGCCGGTGCTGCCATTTCGGTGTTCAAAGCTAGCATTCAACAATTTGAGCACGTCCAACCACATACTCATTTACAGCTGAGTAGACTAGAACAAGCGGAGTAAAGTATCTTACTCAAAGATACAACAGTGCCATGCCGTGACTTGAACCTGCAACCCTTCGGTCACGAGCCCAGCGTCCTACCACTAGACTGCCATGCCTCCTCCTCCATACATATTTCTAAACTGATGAATCTTATTTATTTAAGTTATTTATATATGCATGTGCGTATTTTGCATATGAACACGAGTATAAAACATATCAAGGTGCTGTCTCATTCTGAAAAAATAAAAGAATACAAAAAAGCAAATATGCATAATTGCTCATAAAACAGTATAATAAATGAATTATATTTTGAAAAAATTATTGACAAAATTTGTTCTCATTAATTGTTATGGCGAATTGTTAGAAGAACAAAGCTAATATTCTAAATTTCTGACATGCTTTATTTGGTGTTTCCTAGTTGGGTTTTATGTTAGTGTAATATCCGGGGTTAGCATACATGTATATATGTAACATAATGAACTAGATGACCTCGGCTCCACAACTACATGAATATCTGACACATCCACAAAGCCAAATAAATTATCTATGCATGTAGATTTCAAACTTGATAAATGATCCGAAGATTTGATATCATTAATTTTGATCAAAGGCAATGTGTAGATTAAAAGGCGAACATGTAGTGTTCAACAACATACTGCAACAGTAACTCGGAAAGTGGGCCAAAAATGTTGTAAAATCTGTAATTCATCCGTATCACTTGAACATTTGAGAAAATGCATCCTTAATTTGAACTAATTAGTGCAATGAAAGCTGTAAGCTAGCAAGCACGACACAATTAATCATATCAAACTTTGCACAAAGACTGTTCGCCTCAAGGTTGCGATAATTCAATCAATTTTTAATAAAAAAAAAAATGTACAATAATGCTACTATAAAGTACACGTCCCAGAAATCCCCTTTCCCTCCGGCTACAAAGACGATTTGGCCTGCTAATTACATAATCAAAGACTGCCTCGTGCCATCAACCCAACGTGTCACCATTTGGACTTCCATACGTTCGGGTCCTAATTCGCACACCACAAATGTTGTCCGCCATCTTGCTCTGCCCCCGGGCAGATTTTCACACTGATACATGCACAAGCTAGTTGGTCCAATTATAAGGAATCAATAAAATGGTCCCACACGACCGTTGCTGTGGCGATTGGCATTCTTCCCTCCACTCTTTACTCCTGCACTGAGTTGTCTTATTCTCATCTCATGCATTTAAAATTTTCTTAAACTTTATCAATATAAAATTGAAGTGCCTCTGATCCAAGTTTCTGAAGAATGGTAGATTTGACATACATTTGATATATATAATAATCATACACTTATACATTTTCAAACAACATTATTTCTAAATTCTGACTGATAGAATATCAATAGTTGTTTAATATAGCCAGGATCCACCAGTATTTTACCACTTTAGGCAGGACCCACCTGTATTATACCACTATAACCAGGATCCACCTGTATTTTACCACTAAAGCTAGGATCCACCTGTATTTTACCACTAAAGCTAGGATCCACCTGTATTTTACCACTAAAGCCAGGATCCACCTGTATTTTACCACTAAAGCTAGGATCCATCTGTATTTTACCACTATAGCTAGGTACACCTGTATTTTACCACTATAGCTAGGATCCTTCTGTATTTTACCACTAAAGCTAGGATCCACCTGTATTTTACCACTAAAGCTAGGATCCACCTGTATTTTACCACTATAGCTAGAATCCACCTGTATTTCAGTACTTTAGCCAGGATCCACATGTATTTTACAACTATAGCCAGGATCCACATGTATTTTACAACTATAGCCATGATCCAGCTGTATTTTACCACTTTAACCAGGATCTAACTGTATTTTACCACCATAGTCAGGATCCACCTGTATTTTACCATTATAACCAGGATCTACCCGTATTTTACCACTTTAACCAAGATCTATTGTATTTTACCACTATTACAGGTTCTTATTGTATTTTACTACTATAGTTAGGACCTACCTGTATTTTACCACTATAATCAGGATCTAACTGTATTTTACCACTATAGCCAGGATCCACCTTTATTTAACCACTATAGCCAGGATCTAACTGTCTTATACCCCTATAACAAAGATCCACCTGTATTATCCCAGATTATTTGATATACATGCCCTTAGATTCAAAATGATATCATCTTTAAAATAATTTGTTCAAATTATTCATTCTTTATTCAATTAAAAAAAAAATGAAAATTTAATTTAATGTATGATTAATCTATCTATGTGTAATTACTAGATCAAGGTAATAGCTGTGTAAATATATATACCTGTGTAGAAAGGCAGACAGACAGGTAACAATCATCAATTTACATACTACAATTGTACCACAATGCATCTATCAAAGAAATCTTTACTTTGTATGCAGGGTATTCCCGATACATCAAATGTACCCTGTTCTTTCTTGCCTGGTCTGGTGCACTACATCACAGAACACTGGGTAGGCAGGTACTTCACCAGTCTTCTACTATTCAGCACAAAACACTGGGGTAGGTGGGTACAGCCCCAGACTCCCACTATACATCACAGAACACTGGGTAGGCAGGTACTTCCCCAGACTCCCACATGTACATCACAGAACACTGGGGTAGGTGGGAACAGCCCCAGACTTCCACTATACATCACAGAACACTATGGTAGGCGGGTACAGCCCCAGACTCCCACTGTACATTACAGAACACTGGGGTAGGTGGGTACAGCCCCAGACTCCCACTATACATCTCAGAACACTGAGGTAAGTAGGTACAGCCCCGGACTGCCACTGTACATCACAGAACACTAGGGTAAGTAGGTACAGCCCTAGATTCCCACTGTACATCACAGAACACTGAGGTAGGTGGCTACTTCCCCAGACTCCCCCTGTACATCACAGAACACTGGGGTAAGTAGGTACAGCCTTACAGAACACTGGGGTAGGTGGGTACTTCCCCAGCCTCCCACTACACATCAAAAAACACTGGGGTAGGTCGGTACTTCACCAGTCTTCTACTATTCAGCACAAAACACTGGGGTAGGTGGGTACAGCCCCAGACTCCCACTATACATCTCAGAACACTGGGGTAGGTGGGTATAGCTCAAGACCCCCACTATACATCTCAGAACACTGGGGTAGGTGGGTAATATAGCTCACTTAAGACTCCCACTATACATCACAGAACACTGAGGTAAGTAGGTACAGCCCCAGACTGCCACTGTACATCACAGAACACTAGGGTAAGTAGGTACAGCCCTAGACTCCCACTGTACATCACAGAACACTGGAGTAGGCGGCCCGGTTACTTCCCCCGACCCCAATGTTCATCACAGAACACTGAGGTAGGTGGGTACTTCCCCAGACTCCCACTATACATCACAGAACACTGGGGTAGGCGGGTACTTCCCCAGACTCCCACTATACATCATAGAACACTAGGGTAAGTGGGTATTTCCCCAGACTCCCACTATACATCACAGAACACTGGGGTAAGTGGGTTCAGCCCCAGACTCCCACTATACATCACAGAACACTGGGGTAGGTTGGTACAGCCCCAGACTCCCACTATACATCACAGAACACTGGGGTAGGTGGCTACTTCTCCAGACTCCCACTGTACATCACAGAACACTGGGGTAGGTGGGTACAGCCCCAGACTCCCACTATACATCACAGAACACTAGAGTAGGCGGTTAAAGCCCAAGACTCCCACTATACATCACAAAACACTGGGGCAGGTGGGTACTTCCCCAGACTCCCACTGTACATCACAGAACACTGAGGGAGGTGGCTACTTCTCAAGACTCCCACTGTACATCACAGAACACTGGGGTAGGTGGGTACAGCCCCAGACCCCCACTATACATCTCAGAACACTGGGGTAGGTGGGTATAGCTCACTTAAGACTCCCACTATACATCACAGAACACTGGGGTAAGTAAGTACAGCCCCAGACTGCCATTGTACATCACAGAACACTAGGGTAGGTGGGTATTTCCCAAGACTCCCACTGTACATCACAGAACACTGGGGTAAGTAGGTACAGCCCCAGACTGCCACTGTACATCACAGAACACTAGGGTAGGCGGGTACAGCCCAAGACTCCCACTGTACTTTACAGAACACTAGGGTAAGAAGGTACAGCCCTAGACTCCCACTGTTCATCACAGAACACTGGAGTAGGTGGGTACTTCCCCAGATCCCCACTATACATCACAAAACACTTGGGTAGGTCGGTACTTCCCCAGATCCCCATTATACATCAGGCGGCCCGGTTACTTCCCCCGACCCCAATGTTCATCACAGAACACTGAGGTAGGTGGATACCTCCCCAGACTCCCACTATACATCTCAGAACACTGGGGTAGGCGGGTACTTCCCAAGACTCCCACTGTACATCACAGAACACTAGGGTAGGCGGGTACAGCCCCAGACTCCCACTGTACATCACAGAACACTGGGGTAAGTAGGTACAGCCCCAGACTCTCACTGTTCATCACAGAACAATGGGGTAGGTGGGTTCAGCCCCAGACTCCCACTGTTCATCACAGAACACTGGGGTAGGTGGGTACTTCCCCAGACTCCCACTGTACATCACAAAACACTTGGGTAGGTCGGTACTTCACCAGTCTTCTACTATTCAGCACAGAACACTGGGGTAGGTGGGTACTTCCCCAGCCTCCCACTATACATCACAAAACACTGGGGTAGGTCGGTACTTCACCAGTCTTCTACTATTCAGCACAGAACACTGGGGTAGGCGGATACTTCCCCAGACTCCCACTATACATCACAGAATACTCGGGTAAGTGGGTACAGCCCCAGACTCCCACTATACATCACAGAACACTGGGGTAGGTGGATACCTCCCCAGACTCCCACTATACATCTCAGAACACTGGGGTAGGCGGGTTCTTCCCAAGACTCCCACTGTTCATCACAGAACACTGGAGTAGGTGGGTACTTCCCCAGATCCCCACTATACATCACAAAACACTTGGGTAGGTCGGTACTTCCCCAGATCCCCACTATACATCATAGGACATTGGGGTGGGTGGGTACAGCCCCAGACTCCCACTGTTCATCACAGAACATTGGGGTAGGTGGGTACTTCCCCAGACTCCCACTTCACATCACAAAACACTTGGGTAGGTCGGTACTTCACCAGTCTTCTACTATTCAGCACAGAACACTGGGGTAGGTGGGTACTTCCCCAGCCTCCCATTATACATCACAAAACACTGGGGTAGGTGGGTACTTCACCAGCCTCCCACTTTACATCACAAAACACTGGGGTAGGTGGGTACTTCCCCAGCCTCCCGCTATTCATCATGGAACACTGGGGTAGGTGGGGACAGCCCCCGACTCCCACTGTATATCACAGAACACTTGGGTAGGTTGGTTCAGCCCCAGACTCCCACTGTTCATCACAGAACACTGAGGTAGGCAGGTACTTCCCCAGACTCTCACTGTTCATCAAAGACCACTGAGGTAGGCAGGTACGGGTACTGACAACATCAAAGCTGTCCCCCCCTCCACCACCCTATGCCCTGTAATTACTGGCTATCCGACACCGTGCGGGTACACAGGCGATAATTTGGCTATCTAGCACATGCACAATGCAGTATTTATACTGTTTGCAAGTAGGTGAAAATTTGTGTAGCAAGAAAAAGATTGCTTTTGATTTGAAATCTGTCAACCATACCTTCTATTTGTATTGTTTGCATTTTACACCTATGGCATCAGGAGTTGGTGACTTTTCAAATCTGAAACATTTCACACTTATATTTTCAAAGATTTTTTATGAAGTTAATTGGTATCTTGTACCGTATTATCTAGAACATATTGAAGATAACACACAGGTGTCAGATTACAACAGTGTTTCAGACTGTTTCTACTGTCTATGTTAACTCATTCACCCCTGAAGACACATTTGAACTCTTCCAATTCAAAGGATGGAATAGTTCATTATGAAATGTCAGGGGTGAATGAGTTAATGTTCTTTCTAGTATAAATTTGACCATAGAATGTATACATCTGGTAACTTCAGTTGCCTTTTTCCCCCCAATACCATCTTCTATTACAGTGAATGACTTGAAAAACTCTTTTTCAAACTTGTCAAGTCAAACCTTGTATAATCCAACGACTTCTTTAAAGCAAAAACAACTAGACCTCATATTACAGAAAACAAGCCAGAAATCCGGTCTTTCCTCTACATAGAAATCTGGTCCTCATGAGGTTTCAATATTTCAAATTCTGGTCGTTGTTGATTCTGAAAACTTTTCCATTCCTCCCCAAAAAATGTTGGTACTGCTAATTTCGGTTTAGAAAGGTTTTATTCCGCAGCCTGGTACATGCATGTGGGTCTTGTTCAAATTCTGGGACTCCTGAACACATGTTATATATAAATACCACACACTAATTGAGTAAGCTGATCTCCATGTCATTACGCTCTGAACAGTATACTTATATAATTATAGTCTATATGCTATTGACGGTGGTAACGTAAAACCACTTCAAACACTTAAGGGCCAAAGTGAAAAAAACATTTAGAGATTCATATATGGGATGAAATGTCAGCCGAGTCTACAGATAAAAGCTGTGACATATATGGTATGTATATTTTCCAGTTGGAATAATTTTTGGATTGTTTTCAAATCAAGAACAAATATCACCTTACATCAAATGACAAACAGATTTTCACATGAAGTGATCTTAAATTAATTAATTTAGGAGCATTTTTGTAATTGACCCTGAAGTTTTTTGAAGATAAATAGTGAGATTTGCAACTAAAATCATTACACATGTAACACAGCAAAGTTAATAGACTTCATTACATTAAGTGATATTTAAGTGGGTTTTTTTTCAATCATATATCTTTTTTAACTCATATATATGTAAAGTCTCTTCCTAGTGAAATTCGTATTTAGACAGAAACTTTTGCCTTCTCTGACCTGCCATCTCAGTTTTTTAACTAGTACTTCTGAAAAATATCTGTGTAAGTGTTATTTATAATATAAACGGCATATTTGGTAAGACAACAAGTTATCACTACAATTATAAAGGGAGATCACTCTGTAACTTTTTTTTACATTATAAGTATCTTTTGCCCAATTATATCATATTTAAGAAGGCTCGATTTTGACCTGCAATTCAAGTACCTTGTATAATGTAAACATAATGCCACTCAAAGTTTTACACTTAAGGCTGTATGCTATCTTACATTATGTGTTTCCTCAAAGGAGAGTTGTACAGTCATTAATATACAGAACCTATTAATTTGTTTTTAGAATAGATAACACATTTGAAAAATACACAAGACAACAGTGCTTCAGCAATTTATTTTAAGTTCTGAATCGTTAAAATAATATAGACTCAATGAATTTCAATGGATTTGGACACTTATACTCAAACCTTACAGAGATGGACAGAACAGGAATCCAACACATAACCTCAGTATTCCAGACAAGTGCTATACACATCTGTCATGAGCTTCAAAACTGGTCACTGGTAATAAACCTAGTGTACATCCAATACAACGGATATGAATCTTTATTACATACTTTCTAATAAATACAGTTTTTTGTATATGCGATATGACACAATTGCTCTAAACCATATCAGCCCTCACCGTATCACACCGCAAAACCTGTACCAGCCCGCAAAACCTGTATCACACCCCTTTTGAAAAAAAATAGTTTTTCAATATTTCAAAAGAAAAATAGATCATAAGATAGTAGATCATTCCGTATTTTATTAGTAAGTATGTAGTAAACAGAATAAAATATGCCTTTTTCCATATCACACCCAGCATCAACCCTCAACCAATATCAGCCCGAGGGCCGAAGTTGATACTAGGTGTGATATGGAAAAAGGCATGTTTTATTCTCTATTTTCTACATAAACATGTAGGGTCTCCTTGGCTTATCAAAATTAAATATGATAAACATGTAATAACATCAGTGCATGTACACATTTGCTTCTGGAATAAACTTTTTCAGAAAAAAGGACATCACAACAATATATTCTACAATAAACATATGGAATAAGCCACAGATAAGCAGTAAATAGACGGAAAGGAGGAAGGTTATGTCTGGTTAAAACCTACCTTCTGGCGGTTCTTTAGTGCGACACACTGGACAGGCATACCAAGAATCCACAAAACAATACCATGCAACAGAAAAGGGAATTATATATATAGGTCATGGTCCTAAAGCTACATATGTAAAGGTGAAGGTCATGACATAGGTCAAGGCTATACAGCTACATGTGTGAAGGTGAAGGTCTAACATTTTTGGTCATCAACAAGTAGTTCAAAGGCAGTAAAAATCTAGCGTAATTTTCCCTAATTAAGTTTAATAAACAAGATAAGGCTATGATATGTTAATGACCATTTTACTTTCGGTCAATATACAACTCCTACCTACCTAAGGGCCAGTATACAACTTACATGTAGTCTACCCACACTAAGGCCAGTATATGTAAATTACCAGTAGCTATTCCACCCTTATTTGGGTCAATATACAACCTCAGTATCTACCCTAAGGCCAGTATATGTAAATTACCAGTAGCTATTCCACCCTTATTTGGGTCAATATACAACCTCAGTATCTACCCTAAGGCCAGTATACAACTGGTCATTAGTCTACTCACCCTAAGGCCACTATATGTAAAATGGGCTAATAAACAGCCTCAGTACCTTCCCTAGGCTAGTGTTTAAATGACCAGTAGACTCCCCACCCTAATTAGTTATTAGGGTCTATATACCCACATTAGGACCAATAATTTCCTCTAATTTCGGTCATAACACAAGTTCAGCACCTGTCCTTAAGGCCAGTATACACAAGAACAGTAGTCTCCCTACCCGGAATATCAATCTACCACACCCAAAGACTGTTGTGAACCAAACATTACTTTCCAGCATTACTCTCAATTCCCCAAACCCAATCTTAAAATTGTCTACCCTGGATATTCCCCGTGTCACATATACCCTGTTCTCCATATACATGCCACTCGTAAATTCTATCCCATCTTATCCTGTGTACCCAAAAGTAACCACAATATATAACATACACACAATATCAAAACATCCACACACATGCACTTTCTCAACACAATGTGTAGCTAAAATCATAAAATATTACGCTATGTTAGAATATATATTACATGTATCATTATTTACGATATGAAGAAGAAACTTGCTGTACCTACATTTTCACCTGAACTTTGATAACAAATGATAAAAAAGGGTTTTTTTATCAATGAAAGAAAAAAAAATGTGTTTTGGATATCAAAGACTTAAATTACGTACTAGTTATTTACATTGTGTGTATTGTAATAATACTTCTTATATCATTTTTATATACATTTAAAGATTACAATACAGGTACAGAAATTGCTATTCAATTCCATACAATGCGTAAGAAACATCAATACACACAATATACACACAGCAATACACACCCAAGTCAGCTGTTTATTATGTGTGTATAGGTATTACAGGTAAAAGGGTAGGTAAATAGAAATTTCCTGTTCATTTCTTGAAACCATGTGTACAAAAAGATTGAAAAGTACGAAAAAAAGAAATTTGTAATTATGCACAGGCGTACAAAAAAAAATGATACTTCAAACGAAACTACCTCGCCCAAAATACAGCATGCATGTAACTTGGAATGGAATGCATCTGTTTGATGTATCAAATCAAAGAAACCAGGTAAGTCAATAAAAACGCATGGCAATATCATATATGATTACAAAAAGGTGTACATCTACTCGAATACTGAATATATGATCAATATAGAACTGACAATGTTCTGTGTTATTTAAAGCTTGAGGGCACCTGTTTTAGAAGTTAGCTTACCGTCATAACAGAGTAGCAAAATTTAGTATGGTAAATAAACCCGATAAGTTGTAAAACATTGTCATAACAGGTGTAAAATGCCTAACAGGGGTCTGCCTATGAATCCCTTTCACTTCGAGACGGCCCCTTGACCGGTCAGCGGACGTAACATGCCCCGGTGTTCACCCCTGGGCCAAAAATGGCCCAACGGATCCAGAATGTCCGATACACAGAATATGAAAGGATCACTGCTAACTGGATAACATAGCCAACTTACCATGCTTGCTTGCTTGTTTCCCCATCTTTGCATGCTGTTTCCATCAACGTTTAAATTCTGTACAAGTATTCCAACACAAATTTGACGAAATAAACACGTTTTAAAGCTGATATCTCCCACAATTTTAGTACAATCCACGAGTAGCTCTTCCACAATAAACGTGTAGCACACGAGTCCCTACATACTGTTCATGCGGAGGGCGGTACCTAAAGGCGAATCTACAAACGGTGATTGACGGCTGGGCGAGTTCATTGTCACGAGGATCGTGGGGGGAATTTAAATACTTGTAACAAGTGAAAATCTTTGTTTTCGTATTATATTTTGACGAGTTTTATCTTTGAAATCCTTCAACATGCTAACTCATCTATGTTTTTATGTTTTGCATATCTTTCTTCTGTTAACATGGAAAGTATTTCACAATAATTTATGAAAATTACTACCCGATTTCCCTAAACATTACTGTAACCAATTCACTATGTCGGTTTTCTTTGATCTCTCGTTCATAGCTATCTTCTGTACGATTTTATTGGTTAAGCCAGTCAGCTATAATTCTCTTTGAAGTTGCCGCTAGGTAAATAATATTGCGATATTTAACTACGATATGAAGTCAACCTAACAGAGGCGTGCGAGTATAGGTTTGATGGGATCGAAGCAGAAAATGGGTGCCAATAGCTACAGTCTGAGAATGGCAAGCGTATTTTATTACTTGGGTTAGATTGCCCGAGATTTCTAGTCTACCAAGGGTATACAAGGGTCTACACACATACAAACATCAATAGTAACGTTTTAATACGTTCCAAGTTAATGGCGAATGATACCAGTCTGACAAATTTTATCTTATCTTGACTCAGGCTATTTTGTTCAGTGCTTTGATAATAGACAATTCAAAACGTAAAAAAAAAATGTATTAGAAGTGTGTTAATTAGTTTTTTTATGTGTAGAAATACTTCACAAACTTAATAGAAATAAAGCACATCTCTAAAAAAAACAAGCATGCATACATACCTCCAAAAAAATGTATGCATGCACTGCATTGTAAAACAGACCATTATGATCCATGTAAAAAACCAGGATGCATGCATATTGTCATACTGAATATAAATGTGTACTTATTAAAGCAGACCATCTTTAAGTACAATGTCAGTCAGAACAAAGCCGTATACCGTCAACCAGACCATGTAGGTATGACGTGTAAGAGTGCATGCATACCGTCAAATAAAGAGTGTATGTATGCCGTCAAACAAAACGTGTATGTATACCGTTAAGGATGTACACCTCTGAGAAGTCAAAAAAATCCTGTATTAAACTTTTTTCTGATATTGATTTTTGGAAAAAGGAGTTAATGGCATAGTAGAAAATGCAAAAAAAAATAAAAATATATGATCGGTCAAAGATACCAATTCAACACAACAGGTAATTTTAGGTGATTTTTTGGGTTTTGACCATTTGCAGAACAAATTCATACAACTTCTTCCAAGTCTGTTATCAGATATGTATGAATGTTTGTAGAATTGATGAAAGTATTATTTTCTTTTAAATTATGGAAGAACAATTTCTTAATCTTATTCTTATTCTGACATATTTTTCAGATGCGTGTTTGCTAATAAACTTGATCATCATTTGTTAAATATTACAAAAACCTGTTACACCAGATCAAAACGAGACTTGAACGTGATTGAAACCTCAGAAGAGTACATGCGTTAACAGAACGTGGATGTAAACTGTCAAATAGACCGTGTATGTATACCGTCAAACAGAACATGCATGTTTCCGTCTAACAAAACATGTATGTTTAACGTCAAACAGAACATGTATGTTTACCGTCAAACAGAACATGTATATATACCGTCAAACAGAACATGTATGTTTCCGTCTAACAAAACATGTATGTTTAACGTCAAACAGAACATGTATGTTTACCGTCTAACAGAACATGAATGTATACCGTCAAACAGAACGTGTATGTTTACCGTCAAACAAAACAAGTATGTTTACCATAAAATAGAACATGTATGCATACCGTCAAACAAAACATGTATGTTTACCATCAAACAGAACATGTATGCATACCGTCATACAAAACATGTATATTTACCGTCTAACAGAACATGTATAAATACCGTCAAACAGAACATGTATATATAACGTCAAACAGAACATGTATGTATACCGTCAGACAAAACATGTATGTATAGCATCAAACAGAACATGTATGTTTACCGTCAAACAGAACATGTATGTATACCGTCAAACAAAACAAGTATGTTTACCATCAAATAGAACATGTATGCATACCGTCATACAAAACATGTATATTTACCGTCTAACAGAACATGTATAAATACCTTCAAACAGAACGTGTATGTATACCGTCAAATAGACCGTGTATGTATACCGTCAAACAGAACGTGTATGTATACCGTCAAATAGACCGTGTATGTATACCGTCAAATAGACCGTGTTTGTTTACCGTCAAACAGAACGTGTATGTATTCCGTCGAACAGAACGTGTATGTATACCGTCAAACAGAACATGTATGTTTACCGTCAAATATAACGTGTAAGTGTACTAGTATACGGTCAAGTATAACGTGAATATGTACAAGTATACCATTAGGCAGAGTGTGTATATTTGCCGTCGAACAGAACGTGACCGTAAAAAAAGCACGTGTTTGCATAACGTTACACAGAATCGTGTATACTGTTAAAGCAAACTATGTATACCGTCAAACAGACTATATATACCGTCAAACAGACTATATATACCGTCAAATAGACTACGTATAATTAACGCAAAACGGAGCATGTGTTTATACCGTCAAACAGACTATATATACCGTCAAACAGAACATGTATGTTTAACGTCAAACAGAACATGTATGTATTCCGGCAAACAGAACATGTATGTATTCCGGCAAACAGAACATGTATGTATTCCGGCAAACAGAACATGTATGTATTCCGGCAAACAGAACATGTATGTATTCCGGCAAACAGAACATGTATGTTTAACGTCAAACGGAGCGTGTGTTTATACCGTCAAATAGACTACGGATAATTAACGCAAAACGGAGCATGTGTTTATACCGTCAAACAGACTATGTATGGCTAACGTCAAACGAAGCATGTGTTGATACCGTTAAATAAACTATATATACCGTCAAACAGACTATATATACCGTCAAATAGACTATATATACCGTCAAATAGACTATGTATGGTTAACGTCAAACGGAGCATGTGTTTATACCGTCAAACAGACTATATATACCGTCAAATAGACTAAATATACCGTCAAATAGACTATGTATGGTTAACGTCAAACGGAGCATGTGTTTATACCGTCAAACAGACTATATATATCGTCAAACAGACTATGTATGGTTAACGTCAAACGGAGCATGTGTTTATACCGTCAAAGAGACTATGTATGGCTAACGTCAAACGGAGCATGTGTTGATACCGTTAAATAGACTATATATACCGTCAAACAGACTATATATACCGTCAAATAGACTATGTATGGTTAACGTCAAACGGAGCATGTGTTTATACCGTCAAACAGACTATATATACCGTCAAATAGACTATGTATGGTTAACGTCAAACGGAGCATGTGTTTATACCGTAAAACAGACTATATATACCGTCAAACAGACTATATATTTCGTCAAACAGACTATGTATGGTTAACGTCAAACGGAGCATGTGTTGATACCGTCAAACAGACTATATATACCGTCAAACAGACAATATATTTCGTCAAACAGACTATGCATGGTTAACGTCAAACGGAGCATGTGTTTATACCGTCAAACAGACTATATATACCGTCAAACAGACTATATATATCGTCAAACAGACTATGTATATCGTCAAACAGACTATATATATCGTCAAACAGACTATGTATATCGTCAAACAGACTATATATATCGTCAAACAGACTATGTATGGCTAACGTCAAACGGAGCATGTGTTGATACCATCAAACAGACTATATATACCGTCAAATAGACTAAATATACCGTCAAATAGACTATGTATGGTTAAAGTCAAACGGAGCATGTGTTGATACCGTCAAACAGACTATATATACCGTCAATCAGACTATATATACCGTCGAATAGACTATATATACCGTCAAATAGACTATGTATGGTTAACGTCAAACGGAGCATGTGTTGATACCGTCAAACAGACTATATATACCGTCAAATAGACTATGTACGGCTAACGTCAAACGGAGCATATGTTTATACCGTCAAATAGACTATATATACCGTCAAACAGACTATATATACCGTCAAATAGACTATGTATGGTTAACGTCAAACGGAGCATGTGTGTATACCGTCAAACAGACTATATTTACCGTCAAATAGACTATATATACCGTCAAATAGACTATGTATGGTTAACGTCAAACGGAGCATGTGTTTATACCGTCAAACAGTTAATGTTTACCTTCAAGTAGCATGTAGTTGTACTATTCGGCGGTTCTTGCAGATGTATTTTTGTTTATTTTATTGTTTATTTTTCATTACCCGGTGGAAATCTAAATATTGGAGAATTCGAAGGAACACTTTGTTCAATGATGTGAAAGTATTTAATGTATTAAAGAAATAATATTTATAAAAGGGTGACCAGGTTTTGGAATAAATCATGATAAGAGAGCCTCGTCTCAGTTGAGTAGAACTAAACAAATATCCCTAATAAGGGTAAAGTGGAAAGATTCGGTAGCTGGTTCTACAGATTGCTGAGTAAGCTAGTATTCAAGTGTTTATGTGTATCCATGACTAGTACGGTATATACTCTGTCACCTTCATCAGACACATACAATATGTACGAGGTGGCAATATAAAATCGACGTCGATTCGGATACGCTATATGCGTACGTGCATGACGAATCAATACGACAAAATGATTCGGCTATGTTTTTCTTAATACCTTTTTGCGAGGGTCTATGAGCCCCCTCATCTCGATTTAGCTGTGGAGTATCCAGATGACCTCCTTTATCAGCCGCTTGAATTATTAATCTGTCCAGTACTTTGAAGTTCTCCCCTCAATAACACGAGTTTTAAACTTTGTGTACACACACTTCACTGGTCATTCACCTAATGAAGGTAGTCCCTGTAGGTAGGGCGTAAGAATTGTACCGGCTGCCCCCACTGCATGATCGTAAGAGGCGACTTAATTTGGGATCCTATTTTTTCTCTTCTTTCAAAACAACTTTCTTCTTCCTAATGTCTCCCTTGACAATACCTCACTTTTGGCCTTTAGTTGAGCGTTCGCCCCTGTGAGGAAGGGTTTGTATTCTGTCCCCTGGCCGAGACATACCGGCATCTGTAAAAATGGTAGTTTCTACTCCTGCTTAACGCTCAGCAATTTAGGAGTGGGACGACTGGTTCGCCCGTTGTCAGTATAATGTGACCGGCTGGGGTGTCCTACTGGGTGTCTTCGGCAGTATGTTTCAGTGAGATAGCACTATAAAGTCGGCATCAGTTCCGCGGTATCACAAGCAGACAAACACGAACATATCGCAGCCTCCCAAAACACACGCATACTCAACAAGCATGCATCTTGCACACAGGGGGAGGCCGTCCTCAAATGACCATAGCTGTTGATGGGACGTTAAACAATACTAATCCAAACCAAACCAAACCTAATGAAGGTGACAGGGTACATATCGTATTAGTCATCGAAACGTCACACATAAACACTTACTAGTTGTGTTACATGGTCATTAACCCAATTCATGCTTACCAACCAAAGGAGAATGTTTAGATATTGCTGAATATGCTTCTGACAAGAGGCACAAAGAGCCTGAAGAAGGCTGATGTTGTATAAAACCTTCTGTACTTAGACAACCTAGAAACCTGATGGATGCTTTCGAGGAAAGTCTGAATAAAATGTTATTGACTTCAAGTATTATTGCATTCGTAAGTTCGTCAGTAACATTGGTAGATATAGATTGTGATTGAGTAAAGTCAAGGATTGAGCCAATACGGAAAATCTCGACGGAAATATTAATCATCAAAATTAAGCTCCAATTTTGGAAACAAGTGTATATTGTCAAAGGGCCTGTGCCTGTGACGCTAACCTAATGTTTCAGATTCGTCAAATCAATTTAATGGGAAAATAAGTCGGAGCCAAAAAGCAAGAAAAACTCATATACTGAAATGAACTGCAAGGCTGTTTGCAATTGACAATGGATAGCTTTCAATTGGCATATATGACTCAATTTTTTTAAATCAATTTCAGAATGAAGGAGGCATTTCAGCCACGGTTTCAATATGCTTGAAAAGGGCTAGAGATCTGGCATGTATCTTGGCCTGAATCACACTGGTGTCAGTGTAGAGTAATGAAGGTAGGATTCCTCGTTGAAGACTGTAATTGACTTAACCTTTAATTTTATGTTGTCCTGGTTTTGTGGTGCCAGGAAGAGCCCGACACGGATTTATTGTATGAAGACGACGACCATGAAGAAGACGGCCGAGTACATCACATATCCTCGGAATATCGCCAAAAAATGGTCCATATCAGTAACACAGGTAGCATCAATCGTCAGATTCAAGGCTGATCCCATGGCCCATCACCTTTAATGGGACGTTAAACCATATTAAAGCAAACCAAACAATGGACCACTGTTAATGGGACGTTAAACCATATTAAAGCAAACCAAACCATGGACCATTTTTAATGGGCGTTAAACCATATTAAAGCAAACCATACCATGGCCCACTGTTAATGGGATGTTAAATCATATAAAATATCCCTAATAAGGGTAAAGTGGAAAGATTCGGTAGCTGGTTCTACAGATTGCTGAGTAAGCTAGTATTCAAGTGTTTATGTGTGACGTATCCATGACTAGTACGGTATATACTCTGTCACCTTCATCAGACACATACAATATGTAAGAGTTGGCAATATAAAATCGACGTCGATTCGGATACGCTATATGCGTACGTGCATGAAGAATCAACACGACAAAATGATTCGGCTATGTTTTTCTTAATACCTTTTTGCGAGGGTCTATGAGCCCCCTCATCTCGATATAGCTGTGGAGTATCCAGATGACCTCCTTTATCAGCCGCTTGAATTACCTATCTGTCCAGTACTTTGAAGTTCTCCCCTCAATAACACGAGTTTTAAACTTTGTGTACACACACTGCACTGGTCATTCACCTAATGAAGGTAGTCCCTGTAGGTAGGGCGTAAGAATTGTACCTGCTGCCCAATTGCATGATCGTAAGAGGCGACTAAATTTGGGATCCTATCTTTTCTCTTCTTTCCAAACAACTTTCTTCTTCCTAATGTCTCCCTTGACAATACCTCACTTTTGGCCTTTAGTTGAGCGTTCGCCCCTGTGAGGAAGGGTTTGTATTCTGTCCCCTGGCCGAGACATACCAGCATCTGTAAAAATGGTAGTTTCTACTCCTGCTTAACGCTCAGCAATTTAGGAGTGGGACGATTGGTTCGCCCGTTGTCAGTATAATGTGACCGGCTGGGGTGTCCTACTGGGGGTCTTCGGCAGTATGTTTCAGTGAGGTAGCACTATAAAGTCGGCATCAGTTTCGCGCTATCACAAGCAGACAAACACGAACATATCGCAGCCTCCCAAAACACACGCATACTCTACAAGCATGCATATTACAAACAGGGGGAGGCCGTCCTCAAATGACCATAGCTGTTGATGGGACGTTAAACAATACTAAACCAAACCAAACCTAATGAAGGTGACAGGGTACATATCGTATTAGTCATCGAAACGTCACACATAAACACTTACTAGTTGCGTTACATGATCATTTACCCAATTCATGCTTACCAACCAAAAGGGAATGTTTAGATATTGCTGAATATGCTTCTGACAAGAGGCACAAAGAGCCTGAAGCATGCTGATGTTGTATAAAACCTTCTGTACTTAGACAACCTAGAAACCTGACGGATGCTTTCGAGGAAAGTCTGAATAAAATGTTATTGGCTTCAAGTATTATTGCATTAGTAAGTTCGTCAGTAACATTGGTAGATATAGACTGTGATTGAGTAAAGTCAAGGATTGAGCCCATACGGAAAATCTCGACGGAAATATTAATCACCAAAAATAAGCTCCAATTTTGGAAACAAGTGTATATTGTCAAAGGGCCTGTGCCTGTGACGCTAACCTAATGTTTCAGATTCGTCAAATCAATTTAATGGGAAAATAAGTCGGAGCCAAAAAGCAAGAAAAACTCATATACTGAAATGAACTGCAAGGCTGCTTGCAATCGACAATGGATAGCTTTCAATTGGCATATATAACTCATTTTTTTTAAATCAATTTCAGAATGAAGGAGGCATTTCAGCCACGGTTTCAATATGCTTGAAAAGGGCTATAGATCTGGAATGTATCTTGGCCTGAATCACACTGGTGTCAGTGTAGAGTAATGAAGGTGGGGTTCCTCGTTGAAGACTGTCATTTGACTTAACCTTTAATTTTATGTTGTCCTGGTTTTGTGGTGTCAGGAAGAGCCCGACACGGATTTATTGTATGAAGACGACGACCATGAAGAAGACGGCCGGATTACATCACATATCCTCGGAATATCGCCAAAAAATGGTCCATATCAGTATCACAGGAAGCAGCAATCGTCAGGTTCAAGGCTGATCCCATGACTCATCACCTTTAATGGGACGTTACACCATATTAAAGCAAACCAAACCATGGACCACTGTTAATGGGATGTTAAATCATATAAAACCAAACAAAACCATGGACCACTTTTAATGGGATGTCGAACCATATTAAAGCAAACCAAACCATGGACCAATGTTAATGGGATGTTAAATCATATAAAACCAAACCAAACCATGGACCAATGTTAATGGGATGTTAAATCATATAAAACCAAACCAAACCATGGACCAATGTTAATGGGACGTTTAACCATATAAAACCAAACCAAACCATGGACCAATGTTAATGGGATGTTAAATCATATAAAACCAAACCAAACCATGGACCAATGTTAATGGGATGTTAAATCATATAATATTTGTCAATACCACAGACAATTTCACAGTAGGAAAAAATCGCCTTCTCTGACAAATTGGACAAAACAGATCACAAACTCAGAGATATTAGGTATTATAAAAGGTCGTCAGATTTAATGTTCTATTTACCAGGTAAGCCAACGAGAGTAAGAAAATCAATATCAATCAGAAAAAACAAACACATTAAAAATGTAGAAAAACTCCTTAAAAACAAAACAGAAAATACATGAACAATTATAGTACTATTTTCGTTACTAATTATTCTACAGCTATAAAGAAAATCTGTTGAAAGACAAACGTAAGACAAACTCCTGTGATTGTACCTGTACAATTTGGTGACATACACAGTAGGCCAAAAAATAAATTACATTGCACAATGCAGTTGATTTGTTTCTTTCTAATAGGATTCAAAGGTGATGCTGGGGATCTAAAAGGTAGAAATCCAAATTTGTATAAACTACGGTTGCAACAGTAAGAGAGGTGCATATAATCTCTGAACACAATATTTTAGATCGGTACAATGAAAAAATCGCCCTAAATTGTTGGTTAGGTTTGATCGAATGAAAAGACGTATCCTAACAATATGGATCGATGAAAGTGTTCGGGAATACATCAACTTATTAAATGACTTATTATTTAAGCTCCTGCGCCTTGAATATCCATAAAGCTATTAAACAGTTGTTTGAAACCCAAGAAAAAAGACATACAAATCTGGCTTACTTGGATGATAGCCTGGTTGTGTCGGATGATACTGCGAGGCTAGTCGATAGTTTGGCTATACTTTCCGACTAATCTGTGTTGGTGCCAAACACGGAATGGGTACGACGTTAAACGTTAAAAGGAAAACAGACTATTGTCAAAAGGGACTGGACTATTTTAGTTGGGAACCTGGGGGGTCTCGGAACAAGCAGTGGGATATATCTCCTTATTAAAAATCATAGAAGAGAGAAAGATGCAGCCAATGAAAGATGCTTACGGGATTTACAGTGGTGGGAAGACGATATCCCTATTTCCCCGAAAACCTTATCAGGGAATCACGTAGCTTTGTTCACTGGAACAGATAGTTGAAGATCAGGTTGAGATTGTATTACACACTACTCAAACATCTATATTGGCGAAAATTGAACGAAAGGATAATGTATTTTTCTAAAAACTTGAAGCTGCTTACTCCAAAGTGTCTGTTCGGGTAAGTGAAACATTCATATTAAGATACAATGGGACAATATTGTTGCTTGGACCTATATTGAACATATGGGAGGACGTCATGAGAATTTACTTTGGTTAGAAAAAGTTATTGTTGAATAGAAAGAGATGTCTGGCTGACAAATTCAAATGTCACAGCTTCTTTCAAACGAGAATGTGGATACTCTGTCAAGACCTATGTCAGACTAGTCAGAACGGCAGATGCATAGAGACATGACTACTTGTTGACATGTTCGCATCTAGACTAGCCTTGACTGGGAACGTTTTAAGCTGCAACGGAATAGAATTACCTCCTTTCAGCTTACCGACAGTGTTCTCAAAACAATGGACTGAGTGCATGATAATGGCAGACCCAATCTGCCTAACACAGGCATGTTATCCTGTCCATTTCATGGTGTTGGTAGGACCAGGTTGCATCTTCCCTTAATCCACACAACCTTGAAACATCCAACCCAACTTACCAACAACATCTGTTATGAAAATGTGTGATTAGGTGTTTTTTTTGTGTCGTGTCATTTGTTAAAAGTCAGGGCGTACACCAGAGGCATATGCCGACATTTTCACAGCATTGAGGACAATAACTACACAGAAACTGTTTGGGACATACGTCCAACGTTGGGTGAGGTTTTTTTGCTTATAAGGGGGAAACATGCCCAGTCTAATAAAGTAATGGAAATACTTCAGTTATGTATTGATTGTACGGGCAAAGTTTGGTTTAAATTATAGTTTGTTGAACACGGCAAGACGTCCTAACGGTCATTGGATATCTAACATCAGTGCGATGTGAGGAGACTTTAAAAAAAATCTTTACATCGAGGCCAAGTGTGTCTCGCTTTAACCAGACTTGAGATGTAAATAAAGTTTTAGCTGAGTTAAAAAGGTTGGGCAATGTACGATATGCTTCATTTGCCGGCTTGTAGGGAAACATAATGATGTAATTACTGCATAACGGAATCAACCCCCGCATATATAAAGAGTATACTGTAATATTCACCGAAGTTCACGATAGCATCACCATTTTATTTAAAAAAACAAACCATTTGAACATATCAATACCATGGAATCATCAATCCCCTAACTGTTAACAAGTTTCAAGGCAATTTATATCCACGTGACGTAGCCACAGCTTAATCGGATACCTCTGAGAGCAAAACTTTTAGGGATGCCCTATCACACAATTTGTGATTGGTACTGTGTCCCTTCACACGGATGCATGTCGTAGTACTATTTATCTGAGGACAATGGCGCTGTTTCAGGCTTGCATTAACCGAGTTAACACAGCACCACAACGGCTGTCGCTTACTGCTACGACTAGGCATCCATTGCCTTCAGGCAATACTGTAGCAGCTGCAGGAAGGAGAAGGGACAAACGTTTCTTCAGATTATATAACATAGACATACATTCTTGAGAGTGATATACTGATATTAAGATAATGTGTCATGATTGACTTGAAATATTTCACAGAAGTTGTCGGAGATACAGATTTCTTTTTGTATTGGTGATTTTTTGTTTTGTTTTTTGTTTTCTTCCATTGCAAAGAATCTAAAATCTCATGAGATCTCTAAGAATGATTGGTTTGAGAAAAGTCAGAATAAGGAAGAAAAAAACAAAGGATGAATTCTGAGTTAATGCTGAGATTACACACCCAGGATCACAAATATAATATCTATAGAGGGAATAGTATATAGTCTTTGTCCATTCTTATTCTTTTCAATTACGATCACAAATATAATATCTATAGAGGGAATAATATGTAGTGTTTGTCCATCCTTATTCATAATCACGTGAATTGCGCATGTTGTCGTATAATCTCTCACACTGAGGCTGACTTGAGAAAACTCTAATCAAACGTCATTTTGCAATTCATTACCAGCGCATTGAGAGATGCAAAGGTTTTGTGTAGTGTTTCAATCAAAACTTATTGTGATATTGTGTATTCCTCTGGAACTGAGATTTTGTTGTTAATATCTTATAGTTTACACCTAGAACGGACCATGTCGGTACCGTGATCGTGTGTACATTTTGTTATAGAATTTTGTGGATCAAAATGTTACGTCACAGCTTCACTTTCTGTATCTATCAGCATTTCCAAAAATGTTATATAATTTACGATTCATGGCGATATCGTGTTTGTAAGTGGTTTGCATCACAAGGAGAAATAAGAGACCTCTATTCCTAACCCAATCGAAACACACCGGATACTGACGTAATAATCGGTGATGCCATCTAGAGAGATCACGGCGGGGTCAAGCATATCTCTTTTGGCGCAATTCTACAACAAGTGGTGGAGTGTGCATATTCCATTTATTTTTTGTGTGTGTATATAACGTAATATCACAACACAAGTTATTTAATATAATGAACCAAGTATTCTAAACACAGCCAGATAAGCATATACATGCATCTCTTCGGGGTTGCTTGGTAGGTCATCTCTCACGCCACTTTTGAATCTCCTTATTCTATTGGTTTATAGATATCATGTGTTGATTGAAGTGACTCGAGTATGATTCAATTGCATTCCGTTATTGATACATTACCGATTCGGCAAAAGTGAAACAAGACCGAAAAAAACAAGGATAATGAATACATGAGTTACAAACTGATTCTGCCGTCACTCAATAGCAACATAAGTTGAATGTGACGTCACCATCGAATGACCATAAAAGAGTTATGGTCCTCTCTCTTTACAAGGCCCTATATCGTGTATATCAATTTGCATATAGAAACAACATGATAAAGTAACAGGTTTTCTATATGATAAACATGTTGAAGGTTAGTTGAGTATGACTGATTCCTCAGAAACTCATATATAACGTGCAACCAATAAACCACCGATAGGGCACGCACTGCGTCTCTTAAAGACGGGCGGAGGCCGACGAAGAAAGCACCAATCTCTAACAAACTAAAGCAACAGTTCGGGTACATTCAGAGATGAAGAAAACAAGGGAACAATACAACATCACAGCAGTCGTAATAATGTAACATTAAGTCAGGCGAATAAAGAATACCTGGTAATGGAGTGGAAATAAGATACAGCTATTCGGAAACTTACAGTGCGGAAATGTTCTTCTAATCCGAATGACTTATGCTCACTTGACGTTATGCTTTGTATAATATCTGACCAAGTTTCCTGCAAATACAATTATTTTTGAGCCAAACGTTGGCATTGAAACAATTCCGTCGGCGGAAAGCATATAAAAAGTAGGTCACAGTCACATTATTATGGTACACTGTATTCATCTTCACTAAGGTTGTGCCTAACACTATATGTGGATTCCCTGCATTAAAAAAACAAACTAGGTCAAGTTGAGGTCACAGTGACCTCCTTATGTACACTGTACTCCTTGTGCTTTTGAAACTTATAAAGGAATGGAATTTGAGACCTATTGCAAGGAACATAACTCTCTTTAAAAGTGTACGATTTTTTCTCATCTTTGCTCTTTCGTCTCCCTTATATATGCATTAGTTTCTACGAAATCCAATCGTATTTAGAGAAGTTTTGATAAGGAATGCACTGACCAATCAGTTTACAGTGTGTTAGTATAATAAGTGTACATTCCATTCATTATCGATATGAGCCTTTGTCTTTCTTATATATATTAATGCTCACAAAGTTTTGAAGATAGTTTACATGTTTAGGAAAATTATCGGTGGATAACAAAATGTTTAACGGGCGGACGAAGAAGGTCATATCATATTATGAACTTTCGCAGAAGGCCATAAAAAAAACCCGGAAGTAATCCAGAATGTACAATGGATAGCGTGCGTGCTTCAGTGACCACATGTGGCGCCCTCTATTAACCAATCAGCTGAGATTTATATATCTTGTAGCATATGGCATTTTATGGTGAAGTGATTCTATTTTAATGACAATCTGTCTGTTTTTATTATGAAAATTAATACATCGCAAAGTGCATAATTATGTTTTAAATATTTTACTCTTTTGTTCTGTATACAATGAATGCATAATGCGAATTGAACGACTGTTTATCAGCACGTTTAAGATAGTTTTGATGTCATTTGTTCCATTAATGACCAATCTTATCTTCAATATTCAAATATTATTCAGTTATTTTCACGAAAGACCGTTTATCACACATCGGACAGTAGAAGAGAGCATTACATAAAGTTTTATAGGCGATACTGATGTTTGATAAGACATCAACATATTCACTTTACACGTGCAGTTAAATTACATGTATTGATATTTTATAATTTGAGTATCGCCATAAAATATTTTTAAAAATAATACCATTTATATGATTCGAAGTGCTTTTTGATGCAAATTACATTATTAGCTTCTTTTTAAACTACACTTTGCTATAAAGTTTTATTTTAACTATACTGCTATTTATGTTTTACCCTGTGTACAATTCAAAGTATACATTTTATAATTTTGTAGACTTTGTTATTGTCAATGTGCTTAACCCCAGGACGATGATGATGATGATGATGATGATGATGTCGACGACGATTATGATGACGATGATCGATGATGATGATGATGATGATGATGATGATGATGATGATGATGATGATGATGATGATGATGACGACGACGACGACGTTGATGATAATATATTTGCGTGTATGTGCAAGTATGCGTGTACATCCTGTTTACATATTTGTGTTACAAACTTGATCGCCACATTCACTCCAAAACTGTTGATTGTGGTAGCCGGGAATTTAACCGCCGTAAGATATAGGGATGAAATCGCATACGAGATACTGACGAGTCAGTCGATTTCACTTTGCGATATTTGGGTACCGTCAAATGTCCTTCGATTACTCATGAATTACCGGTCAAAATCTTATTAAATTTTGGTAATTTGTTTATTAAAGATTTATTTTTTATGTTTATATATAAAAATATTGTATAAAACATTCAAATACATAACATTAAATTACCTCAAATCTGCGTTTCTTTATCCTTTAAGTATAGTTGATTTGATCAATTGTACTTGCATACTTATCAATGACTTTTATAATTGTATTTCGTTTATACTGATGGTCTTGACTATAGTATTTTGTTTAATACAAATTATTCATTACAATGCACTTTCTTCAATATCAATGACTTGATGTGTTTTATTTTCGCTTATATAAATGGTTATGCATACTTTCTTTTATGCATCATTTTGCCATTGACAACACTGTTGAAGAATGTTTTAGCCATATATTCCATCAGATACAGTGTTATACAGGAGAAAACATCAGGGCTTCATGAGATTTCCAAGTAAACCGACCTTACAGCCAAAACAGGAAAAACCGAGACAACAAAAGATTGATGGTGAACATCACAATATACAAGCGCAGAGGACCAAGAGAAGTTTTGTACCTCAGGAGCTATAACGGATACGTGGCTTACAAGCATGTAACTACTGACGATTGACTCGAGTTACGACCGCTCCCTTATCACTGCGTCTGGGATAAACTTCATTCCAGTACAGGAAAAAAAGCATACGAAGATTATTTAGATCATTTTACTATAGTGTTGAAAAAACGTGGAGGACAACTGACCGAGGAAGAAAAACTTGATACAATCCATCGTAAATGTATCCTTACGACATTAAAGAGTCACTGACCCGAGCCAATATCTCTTTAGACAGTTAATGTAGCATCGCTTCGTACAAACATCAGAGTTCGACGACGGGGTAGCATAGGTCATATTCGCCAAAGAACGAAACCACTCACTGAAATGGACCACTGAAGAAAGGCAAAGGAAAGGGCGACTGTTGAAAACATGAGACACGATAAGCAATAACGTCAATATTTAAGAGACTTACAGAGGGATTGAGCGTACTGTCAAAGATGAAAGTTGATATTTTCATAATGCCCATTAGTATGTCTTGTTGTTTCACTGTCATTATCTCGATTCTTGGTGGAGGACGTGGGATTTCTCAGATTTGACACAGATTAACATGGCCGGTCGTCGACAGGAGACGCTTGTTCTTCCAAATCTTTCCTTAGTTGATAGTTTTCAGTATTTTTATAATTCAATTTAATGCTTTGTTTACACTTAAGTATATTTTTTTCCGTGAAATGGACGGAAAGGAAAGGATGTTAAACGGCATCGTGCGTCCGCAGGGACCAGGACAGTATCACTGAGTACCTACTTTAATATAAAGGATGGCATACCTCCGTTAATATAGGGAAGTGATAATTGTGTTACAGGTTATCTGTATTTCGTTGATATCAAATAGTTCAAGCATTGCACTTCGCAAGTATTTAAGGATTGAATCCTACCGTGTTGAGGTTTATGGTGTATAAACCTCAATGGGACTAAGAAACATTTAATGAACTGCGAAGCAGCTCATAACTAATATACATCAAGACCCACTGAGGTTAACCCTATACACTTCAACACAACAGGTTCAATCCTAATATTTACACTCGGTGCAATTTTGATATAGTTTTGATATTTTTTTTTGAAATATCCTTTTTCATTTCATTGATATCAGATTTCAATCATAACGTTTCGCAAATATATACCCACGTTATATTGCTTTTTTTATTTTAATATTTTGATACTTCGCTACATGAAATGGTTTGATACACTGTTGTGTATGCATGGTAAGATTTGTAATGATAACATACTTTTAATTTTTTAAATAGTAATTATTATGTAATACATATTTCGTCAAAGCAAATGATTTCATATTTTGTATTTCGTCGATATACCTTTTTATAGAATGTATGCATAATAACTTCGGTAAAAGATTAATTTTGGAAAAACGTGATTTGATTCATCATATAATGTTTAATAGATATTATTCTTTCATTGAAATATAAAATCTAACCTCGTATTGAGTAAATATATATATTTTTATTCTTTGCACTTTTGTTGACATAAACTTTTCAACTTTTCAAACGTTTTACCATTATTAAAACAAATTCTTTGACTCAATGTATTTCTTTAATATAAATTATTTGAAACTTTGAATTTTGTTCCCATCATTTCGTTTTGTTGTATTTCCTTAATATTATAAATTTGATAGTTGCTTTATATTCTGTATTTTCGTCAATAAAAGTGAATAATTTGACACTTTGACCTAACTTTGAATCTCGCATAAAAAATTATATAAATGATTTGATACGTTCTTTATCCTTTCGATAATTTCATAATTTTTATTCCGTCCACATAAACATATAAAACATTGTACTTATGTTAATATAAATTGTATAATACTTTGTATTTTTGTAATAAGTAAGGTTTGATATTTTGTATTTTTGTTAATATAAATGTTTTGATACATGGAATTTTCCTCAATACAAATGATTTGATGCATTGTATTCAAGGACACACCAGACACTTCAACTTCAGCTGCTTTTCTCGATCTTTACTTCCGAATTACCGTATGCTTCACAAACTTCAGCCGCTTTTCTTGATCTTTACTTCCATATGACCGTATGCTTCGCAAACTTCAGCCGCTTTTCTCGATCTTTACTTCCATGTGACCGTATGCTTCGCAAACTTCGGCCACTTTTCTCTATCTCTACTTCCATATGACCGTATGCTTCACAAACTTCGGCCACTTTTCTCGATCTTTACTTCCATATGACCGTATACTTCTCCAACGTATGGTGTTGGCACGTCGCAGTTGGTTCGATGCTTTGGGGCTTGTTCCGAATGTCATGGATTCCGTGAAAGATTTCGACCGCTGACAGACGGACTTTCCAGGGATGCAGGCTGATAATGACAGTGGACTGGTGTTATGGTCGCCGTCTGGATCTCGCATTGAAATACGCTATTTCTCTGTCTGATATGGAGGGCTGTGGTGTTTTTTTTATCATACTCCTTAATGTGTCTTGTGGTTTTGTTGTCACTACCCGAGTTCTCTCTGTGAGGACGTGACATTCCTTGTGGTTTTGTTGTCACTACCAGAGTTCTCTCTGTGAGGACGCGACATTACTTGTGATTTTGTTATCACTACCCGAGTTCTCTCTGTGAGGACGTGACATCATTTGTGGTTTTGTTATCACTACCCGAGTTCTCTCTGTGAGGACATGACATTACTTGTGGTTTTGTTGTCACTACCCGAGTTCTCGCTGTGAGGACGTGACATTACTTGTGGTTTTGTTATCACTGCCCGAGTTCTCTCTGTGAGGACGTGACATTTCTTGTGGTTTTGTTGTCACTACCCGAGTTGTCTCTGTGAGGACGTGACATTACTTGTAGTTTTGTTATCACTACCCGAGTTCTCTCTGTGAGGCCGTGACTTTACTTGTGGTTTTGTTGTCACTACACGAGTTCTCTCTGTGAGGACGTGACATCATTTGTGCTTTTGTTATCACTACCCGAGTTCTCTCTGTGAGCACGTGACATCATTTGTGGTTTTGTTATCCCTACCCGAGTTCTCTCTGTGAGGACATGACATTACTTGTGGTTTTGTTATCACTGCCCGAGTTCTCTCTGTGAGGACATGACATTACTTGTGGTTTTGTTATCCCTACCCGAGTTCTCGCTGTGAGGACGTGACATCACTTGTGGTTTTGTTGTCACTACCCGAGTTCTCTCTGTGAGGACTTGACATTACTTGTGGTTTTGTTGTCACTACCCGAGTTTTCTCTGTGAGGACGTGACATTACTTGTGGTTTTGTTATCACTACCCGAGTTCTCTCTGTGAGGACGTGACATTGCTTGTGGTTTTGTTATCACTACCCGAGGTCTCGCTGTGAGGACGTGACGTTACTTGTGGTTTTGTTGTCACTACCCAAGTTCTCTCTGTGAGGACGTGACATTAGTTGTGGTTTTGTTGTCACTACCCGAGTTCTATATGTGAGGACGTGACATTACTTGTGGTTGTGTTAACACGACCCGAGTTCTCTCTGTGAGGACGTGACCTTACTTGTGGTTTTGATGTCACTACCCGGGTTCTCTCTGTGAGAACGTGACATTACTTGTGGTTTTGATGTCTCTACCCGAGTTCTCTCTGTGAGGACGAGACATCACTTGTGGTTTTGCTGTCACTACCCGAGTTTTCTCTGTGAGGACTTGACATTACTTGTGGGTTTGTTGTCACTACCCGAGTTCTCTCTGCGAGGACGTGACATTACTTGTGGTTTTGCTGTCTCTACCCGAGTTCTCTCTGTGAGGACGTGACCTTACTTGTGGTTTTGATGTCACTACCCGGGTTCTCTCTGTGAGAACGTGACATTACTTGTGGTTTTGATGTCATTACCCGAGTTCTCTCTGTGAGGACGTGACCTTACTTGTGGTTTTGATGTCACTACCCGGGTTCTCTCTGTGAGAACGTGACATTACTTGTGGTTTTGATGTCATTACCCGAGTTCTCTCTGTGAGGACGTGCCTGTGGTTTTGTTGTCACTACCCGAGTTTTCTCTGTGAGGACTTGACATTACTTGTGGGTTTGTTGTCACTACCCGAGTTCTCTCTGTGGGGACGTGACATTACTTGTGGTTTTGATGTCATTACCCGAGTTCTCTCTGTGAGGACGTGAGATTACTTGTGGTTTTGTTATCACTACCCGAGGTCTCGCTGTGAGGACGTGACATTACTTATGGTTGTGTTATCACTACCCGAGTTCTCTCTGTGAGGACTTGACATTACTTGTGGTTTTGCTGTCACTACCCGAGTTCTCTCTGTGAGGACGCGACATTACTTGTGGTTTTGTTGTCACTACCCGGGTTCTCTCTGTGAGAACGTGACATTACTTGTGGTTTTGATGTCTCTACCCGAGTTCTCTCTGTGAGGACGTGCCTGTGGTTTTGTTGTCACTACCCGAGTTCTATATGTGAGGACGTGACATTACTTGTGGTTTTGTTATCACTACCCGAGGTCTCGCTGTGAGGACGTGACGTTACTTGTGGTTTTGTTGTCACTACCCGAGTTCTCTCTGTGAGGACGTGACATTACTTGTGGTTTTGTTATCACTGTGGTTTTGTTATCACTACCCGAGTTCTCGCACTACTTGTGGTTTTGTTGTCACTACCCGAGTTTTCTCTGTGAGGACGTGACATTACTTGTGGTTTTGTTATCACTACCCGAGTTCTCTCTGTGAGGACGCGACATTACTTGTGGTTTTGTTGTCACTAACCGAGTTCTCTCTGTGAGGACGTGACATTACTTGTGGTTGTGTTATCACTACCCGAGATCTCTCTGTGAGGACGTGACATTTCTTGTGGTTTTGTTATCACTACCCGAGTTCTCTCTGTGAGGGCGTGACATTACTTGTGGTTTTGTTATCACTACCCGAGTTCTCGCACTGAGGGCGTGACATTACTTGTGGTTTTGTTGTCACTACCCGAGTTCTCTCTGTGAGGACGTGACATTACTTGTGGGTTTGTTATCACTACCTGAGTTCTCGATGTGAGGACGTGACATTACTTGTGGTTTTGTTGTCACTTCCCGAGTTCTCTCTGTGAGGACGTGACATTACTTGTGGGTTTGTTATCACTACCTGTGTTCTCGCTGTGAGGACGTGACATTACTTGTGGTTGTGTTATCACTACCCGAGTTCTCTCTGTGAGGACGTGACATTTCTTGTGGTTTTGTTGTCACTACCCGAGTTCTCTCTCTGAGGACGCGACATTACTTGTGGTTTTGTTGTCACTACCCGAGTTTTCTCTGTGAGGACGTGACATTACTTGTGGTTTTGTTATCACTACCCGAGTTCTCTCTGTGAGGGCGTGACATTACTTGTGGTGTTGTTATCACTACCCGAGTTCTCGCACTGAGGGCGTGACATCACTTGTGGTTTTGTTGTCACTACCCGAGTTCTCTCTGGGAGGACGTGACATTACTTGTGGTTTTGTTGTCACTTCCCGAGTTCTCTCTGTGAGGACGTGACATTACTTGTGGGTTTGTTGTCACTACCCGAGTTCTCTCTGTGAGGACGTGACATTTCTTGTGGTTTTGTTGTCACTACCCGAGTTCTCTCTGGGAGGACGTGACATTACTTGTGGTTTTGTTGTCACTACCCGCGTTCTCTCTGTGAGGACGTGACATTACTTGTGGGTTTGTTATCACTACCTGAGTTCTCGATGTGAGGACGTGACATTACTTGTGGTTTTGTTGTCACTACCCGAGTTTTCTCTGTGAGGACGTGACATTACTTGTGGTTTTGTTATCACTTCCCGAGTTCTCGCTGTGAGGACGTGACATTACTTGTGGTTGTGTTATCACTACCCGAGTTCTCTCTGTGAGGACGCGACATTACTTGTGGTTTTGTTGTCACTACCCGAGTTCTCGCTGTGAGGACGTGACATTACTTGTGGTTGTGTTATCACTACACGAGTTCTCTCTGTGAGGACGTGACATTACTTTTGGTTTTGTTATCACTACCCGAGTTCTCGCACTACTTGTGGTTTTGTTGTCACTACCCGAGTTCTCGCTGTGAGGACGTGACATTACTTGTGGGTTTGTTATCACTACCCGAGTTCTCTCTGTGAGGACGTGACATTACTTGTGGTTTTGTTGTCACTACCCGAGTTCTCTCTGTGAGGACGTGACATTACTTGTGGTTTTGTTGTCACTACCCGAGTTCTCTCTGTGAGGACGTGACATTACTTGTGGTTTTGTTATCACTACCCGAGTTGTCGATGTGAGGACATGACATCACTTGGATTCGACTAGGATTTACATGGCGGGTGTCATTGATGAAGCAGAAGGCGCTTACGGTAACCCTCTCGGAACATCTGGTCTTATCCTTCTTGTACTTGTTGTTTAAAGAATCTCCATGTAAACATTTCCTTTGTTCATATTTTGCCCTAATTTTATTTCAGTTTGAACTATGGTTTTGTCGGCACTTCGGTAATCTCTGATTTTTAGACAATCACATTAACATACCTATTTGTTAAATTTATCACCTACGCCGTATATATTTGATATATATATATAGATTTTATACTCTGTACTTTACACAATAGTTATGATTAAATACTTCGGAACTGCTTCTTTATCAACAGAAATCATAAGAATTCAAAATTAGAATATTCAACTTTATATCTCGAATGATGTATAACTCGAATACTTACGATGCATTTCGACGTAACCTTGCCTGAAAGTCAAGCTCGCTTTGATTCGAATTTTGAGAACATCAAAAGGCTTAGTATATCGGTCGGAGAAAGACTGCTATTAAGTAAATAAATCCTGTCGATTACCATGAAACTTCTTTAGGGAGTAATAACTTCTAAAATGAAATCAACAACGTTCATCACGTTGTTTAATGCCGATTTCAACAAATTAAATACAAACGCTTCAAACAATAGACACATCAGCCCTGTAACGTTCATTGGTTTTATTAGATTTCTGGCAAGGAAGATGTGGTTTTATCTGTTTTGACAACTACATAATATATTAACATTGTTAACAATGTCATCTCTCAAAGACGTACCTATTAAACACTACAAGTAGGCAATGACCAATGCTAATTAAGTATACGTAATTATCAAATTTAATATCGGAAACCCCGGCCATGACTTATTGAACTCAATAACCTCCTTTCACCTTTCTGTCCCCTAGTTTAATGCCACGCCCACCTGTCTCTTGCTCCACGTGGCACCGTATTTAAACGATGCTGTACCATATGGTACTTTACCGTTTAGATAGTTAAATATATAAGCGTGTTTAATATCTTTAGATGTATATCATTAAATTTATATTTTATTAAAACTTGATACATTAACACATTGTAAAATATGTTATGCTGATTTTATTGTCGATGTCATCAATGATAAAAGCGATAGTATTTATATCTTTACTACTAAACTACTAAAAATCTCGAGCGTATCACTTAAAAATGTTTATGGTAATTTATATATCAACAGGATCAATATTATGAAAAATTATATTTTATCAAAACATTTCCACATCCTGCCTTCAATATATAGCCTGACCTACAACCCCTGTTTCTAACTGTTCACGTGAGCACAAATATGATCTTGTGTTACGTAAATTTCTTCTTTATTAGTCGACTTTTTGACATGTGCAGTCAGCATACTATCTTAAATCGGTCAGAAATAATGAAGAAGTGTTTTTTTACTCATGTCCTTCACGTAAGGGTCTAAGCATGAACTCTCGAATCAATTAATACCTGCAGTATATATGTATACAATTCAATTCAACTTTATTCTCTTTCACAATACAATGTATAGAGAAACATATTTACAATATAATATATAGTTATGGTAGTGTTCGTAGTCGGTAGTACACAGTACTGTTTCATAATAAATGCACATTGTGTATCAAGGAGGACAAATATTGTTATTAATTATTCTGATAAAAGTACAAAGTTTCTTCAGTGCTTTTAAATTAGTAGTATTCATTAATTCATAGAACTTAATTACATTTGGTCTCATCCAAAAATATTTATCTATATATAAAATTCTATACCCAGACAGTGACGGACACTCAAGCAAGTAATGGAATTCGTCACCAATTTGCTGACTGTTACAGTGTGGACATTTTCTTTCATTATAATCAATATCATGCCATCTGCCGGTTTCAAGAATAAATTTGTGATTGGTAGTCCTAAATTTACAAAATGTATTTCTATCTGTATCACTTAAAATATCTAAGTAATTTTCAAAATGACAATTATTTTAAAAAAAATCCTATAACATGTAACTTTTGATGAAGTGTGTATGTACATCACTCTGCCATTTCTGTAAATACTGATCGTACAATCTTTGTTTAATAACATGCTTTAGCCATGTGGTATTACATTCTGTAGTATATTAAACATTCCATAAGTAACTCATACCACATTCATTTCAAATTCGCTTAATAGAGCTTATATATGGAACCGCTTTATCATCAACATTATGATGACGGCAAAGAAGTTTGTACAATACAATATTAGTTTTATTTTCTTTAGAATGAGTCAATTGTGACCAATATGTTATTATTCTTGTTTTTACTGTTATTTCAAGTGGGCTTGTACCTATTTATCCATATACCATATAATTAGGAGTGCTACTTTTAACCCTAGTAATAATTTACAAAACTTTAAATGTACACGTTCAATTACCTTAAGGTCAGTAAGACCCCAAACTTCACAACCTACAACAGTATGGGTTTTACAATCTTGTCAAATAAATCATATATACAATGAACTGATAAGTTATGTAGTCTACCTTTCTTTATAACGTCATACATTGCTATAGTATCCTTTTTGATATTGCATTTTTTCGTCTGATTGAATGAACCAGTTCGACTAAATGCCGTACCCAAATAGGTAACATTGTCCACTAACTCTGTCACCTCATTATAAAATGAAAATACATTTCTATTGTTCATTTGTTTTTTTCTATATTAACCTTTAATTTCCACTGTTTACAGTATTCACTTAATACATTTAATTGTAGTTGCAAGTCAACTGGACAGTCTGAGAAAAGTGGTGTATCATCAGCGTAGAGTAAAATAAAAAGCTTTATGTAAACATGTAAATAATTTTCTAATTTAGTACGAAGGTTTGTCAAACCCTGAACGTCATTTTGGACCATAAACTCTTCGAGATCGTTCAAGTACAGACTAAATAAAAAAGGAGATAGGTTTTCTCCTTGTCTCAAACCCTTTTCACATGGAAAATAACCAGAACATTCACCATTAAAAGATATATTGACTTAATGCCTTGATACATGTTAAAAAATAATTAAAAATAATTGTAGACATTTTCCCATTAATTCCACTCATTAACACCTTTTTCCACAAGCCAGTGCGCCATACTTTATCGAAGACTTTTTCGAAGTAAAAAAATACACAACATAATTTACCTTTCATCGTCCGAGTCAAATTTATCAAAGAGTGAAGTACAAAGATGTTATCAATAGTTGAATAATTTTTACAAAACCTTGTCTGATTTTCACATATCAAGCTGACATCCTCTGAGTATTTCTGTAGCCTTTCGTTTAATATGCTAGTGAACATCTTCCCTTAACAACTAACAATCGTAATTGGTCTATACTTTTTAGGTTCTATAGGTGAACCTTTATTTTTAAAAATAGAAGCCATTTCCCTGGGAATTTCCCACTATTGAAAATAATATTAAACACATACAAATCAGTCATTTTCGTAACAGAATGTTTGATACATTCATTCATAATATTGTCATCAGAGCACGTTTTGTTATTTTTCAACAACCTAATAGCTGTTTCAACCTCATCCTTTGTTATATCACAGTTTAAAAACTCATTAATGGTATTAACAATATCCACAGGCACATCAGTACCATTTCCATCATCATCATCATCATCATCATCACATGTATTAAGGTCTTTGTAAAAATTAAGAAATACGTCTATAGGTATTGTTCCTTTTGGTTTTCTTTCTCCACCAGATTTCAATAGCTTCCAATAATCCCTTGGATTTTTACTTTTCATTACCTTCAACTTTTTTTACTGATATCAAATCTGAACGTTTTAATACTTTTATTCATTGTATTTTTATAAACTTTTTCAGATTCTTTATATTTATTGTAAAAATACTCGTTTCTATGCCGTCTATACTGTGCTTTATATAGGCGGTATTTTTTTCTAGCCTTTCGACAATTAAAATGAAACCAATGTTTCTTGGGAGCGACTGACTTCTCACGCTTACTAACAGTATAGGGTTTTGTTCCAAGTGTTTTTTTTAGCAGCATATAATAAAATATTACTACAATTATCAACGAGTTCGTCAACATTCAATTCATATGGATCTGTACAATTGTCAATCGTATCAGTTATATGTTTTACTAAATCATCATCAATATTCTTAATGTAGTCATGTGTTTTCTATGTTTTCCATTGGTTAATTCTTTCTCCAGATTGTGGGGTTTGGTTATTTGTTACACAGGTATTTAAAATGTTATTAAATTGTAGAGTTAATGATTGGGCAATGTACATCAGATAATAAGGAATTAAAGTCTATAATATCAAATTCATGTACATTTTTTAAAAGTCTAGATGAACATAATACATAATCAACCACACTCGCGTTTTTACACGTAAGCTTACCAATACTTTTGTCGCGGCCAATTCGACCGTTACAAATAAAAATGTCATTATACTTACAAAAATCTAGGAGTCGGTTACCTGAATTATTCTTTTTATCATCACAACTTGATCTTTATTTTGGGAAAGTAAATTCATTAAAAACACTAGTATTCTGTGCGTCATTAAGAATTTCAGCTGTAAAGTCATCATTGTTTTCTATTTCATGTACATCTTTAAAATCATTTGCATTTGAAGTTTGTACATTAAAATCGCCTAAAAGACATACATAATTACTATTGATTGAGAAATGTAGGTACTCATTTTCCAGTTCTGAATATGGATCACCTAAATGGTATTTAGAATTTTCAGGTGGTATATACACCATACCAAACAACAAATCTTCATCACAATGGCAGACGTCACCATTAACCTTAAACCAGCTTACATACTTGCTGTAACTTTCTAAACTACTTGTACAGTTTTCTAAACCACACTTTAGCCAGTGTTATTCCTCCAGCTTTCGATTTTCTAAATTGAAAACGGTTCTTCATTTTAATTACAAAACCAGGTAAATCAATAACATCCAAGTCGTGTATATGACATGTATACATGCATATCTATGTTTTTCATTTCGCTTTATGGATAGGATAGCCGAGATGACACTGCACAGCTGTCTTTTTTTTTTAAATTGTTGAAAACCTCTCTCTATATGTAATGGCATTTTTCTACAGTGATGACGACAATTTAAAGCTATGTACTTGTTAATAAAATATCATCTGCTGTTTGTGTCTTTTGTATGTATATGAATTGCCCGTAAAACAATTACCAGATTGAATAATCTTAACATATTACAGAAATGCTTTCAACGAAAAAAATCCATTTAAAATCAGCACAAGTCGCCAACTGTCGTTGGAGTCACGTGAAACAAAGACGTCACTCGATCTGTAGCCCGCGAAGCGCACGTGTCACATTATTAAAACACGTAGAAACCCGAGAGGAGCTCACACCGAAGGCGATACATGTTCGACAGTCAATTAGACGCGCAACAATACACTCCCTTTGTTATTGACTACTTCAGCCTTTCATTTCCTCGCCCAGTTTTCTAAATTTCCTTAGAAATTTGAGAACAGAGCATACAATTTTAAAAACAAAGATGGCGTTACCCCGAGGAACTGGTGGAATGGTGTCTCATATATTCTCTAGTTTCCATAATAACGTGAAATCCGTTTTCGATATTTTACGAGAAAATGCAATATAAAATACGATGAATTTGTTGTAATGTTTTTGACTCTACCCGGTTTTGAAAGGTAGATACACATTGGTGAAGATACACTTCTCGGGATAATGTTATACAAAGTTCAGAACAATATGCTTTTTATAATGTAATATAAATCTCAGAAAATATAGTTATTAATTATACTACATACAATAGTTTTTAACTGGAACAGAAAAAAACTAATACTGTAGGGTTAATCTTGCGATAAACATGAGCTACAAATGACAAGTAGTAACAAGTAGATTATTACAAAAGGCTATATAAGAAGTTGCTAATATGTATCACGGGAGGCAAATTATAACAGGTTTGGTTTTATTTTGTTTAATGTCCTATTAACAGCTAAGGTAATTTAAGGACGTGCCTCCATGTGTGTTATGTAAGCGTGCGTATGTGTATGTGTGCCGGAGACATGGTATGTTGGGGTATTAACCTCCTTGTGATAGCGCGAATCTGATGCCGACTTTATAGTGCTATCTCACTGAAATGCCATGCCGAAGGCACCCAGCACATTATTCCGCCAAGTCACACTATACTGACAACGGGTGAACCAGTTGTTGCCATATCCCAAAATGCTGAACGTTAAGCGGGGAATACTAAGTAACGTTTTTAAGGACTTCATAATTATAACAGGTAAAACAAGCTACACACACAAAGTAGTACATTAGTAATAACAGACAAGTGACATTAAGGGTTTAATTTATTAAAATCAGATTACAATATTGATTATAATTCTGCTTTAAAAAATAATCATATACAAACAACAATGATAAACGGTAAACAATCAGTGGTTGTTTTGTTGCTTCTTACTATTAAGGTGGGGGTTTCCTGACAATACTCTCGGAATGAAGTAAACCAGAACTATGCTTATTACGTAGTTTAGTCAAGGTATCCGCGTTTTCCATTCCAAACATGAGTTCTACGTTTCGTGGATCGGGGAACAGTGTTTGTGAGTTCATGGTTTGGTTTTGTTATCCGTCGTTCCGTATCGAGAGCTAATTCTGATTTTGACCTGGTTGGTTGACGCAGAAACTTAATATATATTTCTATTTACTTACATTAATATTTTGTTTCTACTTATCATTTTACCCTTGTACTTAACATTGTTTCTTGATCTGGATACAAATTACTGTATCAAGAGAGCGTTGTGCCGTTTCATATGACATATATAGATGCTAGGCGCTCACGCTTGATTCAGAAGATCTGTGTAACCTTTTGAGACTGTAATTTGAAACAATTCAAGGAAAATGTTTTTAATCGCAAGAAATAATGTTATTAAATAACCTTGGTATTTAATAAAAAAAAAAAGTTTTATTTTATATTCTTTGCAAACGAATAGAATTGCAATTAGCGACTGGAGACATTATTCTTTTGATTTTCCTTCTATGAAATTGATACCACTCCCAGTTTTAATTAAACCTCACCCTAAGATCAGGCTTTGATGTCAATCTCTAGTCACGAGAAGAACTTTCCACGTGGCCGTTTGAAGTCTTTCGTGTCCGCCACCCGTAGAATGACCACAGAAACGCCGGTCTTTGTAGATCCCTTTGAAGTTGAGCCTCCCTAGCCATCGTCTTAATTTCACCAAACATTCAAGCCAGTAGACTCTTTCAACGCCAAACATGTTTTTAAGCAGCGGTGATTTTCCTCAATCTTGTTCTATATATTCATTAATAAAACTATGTTCTCCACTTACAAGCACTGGATATAGTGCTAGGCGGCACGATAGTATCGTAAATCTTCCACATGAAAGGCAGCAGGAAGAAAGACTTGACACACTTTTGTCAGTTCGTAAAAGAAAATGGTTTCTCTTTCCTTTCTTGGAATTGCGAACATCAAGGTAGGCTATATACCTAATCAAAACCATTTTACCCTCCACTTCCTCGTCACGCGGTCAGCACGCGAACGGTTCGTCTCATAATTCGTCTCCCCTTTACACCTTCATTCCTTATGTTATTTAAAATATATAGCTTTCCACAGACCAATGGTGCCTAACGTAATTGGAAAACACGACTTGCTGTCTTTTACGGATCCTTTAAAGGACTCCAAAGCGGGAGAAAAATAGTGCCATAAATAATTGCGACGTTGCTCGCGGAGTTGCAGGGGGACGAATACTGTGATCATTGGCAAATCGTCAGTTGATTGAAAAAGAGGATTCATTATGGTGATGAAACATCTACATGGCAAGATGGTCAGAGAACGCCTCCCTTTGTTCAGTGTTGCCTGTCCGGGCGCTCCTTTCTTAATTAGGCCGACTTTACCCTCATCAATGGCTTCTCGACCTGGCATGGTATCGTCAGTTTCCGTGTCGTGCTTTCAAGATATGCCAATCAGCACCAACTTTTCACCTGAAGAAAGGGGATATAATATCCTGTAGACAGTGAATTATTACCCAAATGTTGATCCTTAAAACGTCAAAGAGATCTGAATTTTGATCAAAGGGTACAGTTTGAATTCATCTCGGTATAATTGATTTTCGTTTGCTGAATCTGCATTAAAAACCAAATTATTTCTCTTATAAAATAGATTCTGTGTGTGTGTTAACTCAAATCATGTCGCAAATTACAAAACTAACGGACAAATAAGGGTGGGAAGTAATTGATTTTAAATGCTTTTATGATTTTGGTAACTAGGTACTCGAATCTTCGTGTTAGTTACAGAGACACAATATCGTCAACCTCAGTCCCTTAATGCGCTGACATCAACGGTTTGATTGTATACTACCTAGCCTAACTGTAACAGTAAGTTTGATCACTGAATGAAGACTCAGCATCTCTAATAACGTCTTCGTCATTTTTTAAATTCATATCTATAGATATATATATTTATTCTTCTCTTACAATTATAAAGAGTCATGGAAGGTGCGAACGGCATTGGGTAAAGAAAAGCTTCGTTCAATTTATTTAACATTTATTCAATATACATACCTGTAACAGCAGTTGAAATCTTCTTTTGTCCATAAGATTCTTCAGACTGTTCAAAGTACACTGTATTTGATAGTTATATACAGTTGTTTCATTACCGTTTTGATAATAGCCGAAACTGTTGTCCCGTGGTGTTGGCGAACCATTAAGGCGAAAACTGCTAAAATAGGGCACAGTTCCTCCTGTCCTCGCCAGCAATGAAGGACAATGGCTTTTTACTGTCCCCATACAGTGTCGTTACACAAGAGGCCCCGAAGGCCTATATCGCTCATCTGGATATTTAAGCAATCGTGGCAAGACAGTGTTATTAAAAGTCATGCTACAAATGAGACTCCAGGGGCAGGCCTTGATATAATTTCTTTTCCACTTTTATTACTTAGTGATATACATAAGGCAAATCCATACAAAGTATGACGTGTTTGTCTGAATAAAGATGAGTAAGCCTAAGAACGTCCATCCTAGAAAGGTCAGGGGTGACACTCACTTACGTGCGCTGCACGTTAAATATGTCATGATGAAATCGAAGGCTCTATGTGCGAAATCTTGTCGATGATACAAGAAAAATAGTTTATCCTTTGAAATGCATCAAAAGAATGGCACAGCAATGTAACGGTAAAATTGACCAGCTATGAAGTCAGATGTCGCTCCTATGTAATCTTCAAAGGACAGACATCAGCTAAGCGTTTGGTCAGCTGTTTTTAACTTGAAACAAAACAAATATCTTGTCTGTGTGCTTTCCAATTTGTCACGCCATATTCCAGGAGTACAGAGAGCGGAAGTGTTCACAATGCCTGGAATTTCGAGGATGAAAAAACATCTTGTAGAGAGATGTAGTGTCAGAGCATTTGGGAACCAACTGGACGAGACAGCATGGACAGTTACAGATGAACGAAGGGAAATGTCAACCATATCTGGTCCAATGGAAGCCAACAGTGTGTCACAGAAGTCACGTGATAAAGCAGTGTATGTTATGTCTTTCATACCAGTCCTTTCTTTACACTAACGCCGAGTTCTATAAAAAAATCTCGGAGTCTTTCATACAAATTCATTTGTCTTTCATACAAAACCCCATATCTTTCAAACAGATCTTTTTCATACAAATCCCTTGGCTTTTCATACAAATCCCAATATTTTATCCATATGCCTGTGTTATTGATGTTAATCCCTTTATATTTCATTAAAATCTGTCTTTGAAAAAAGGCTTCCTACAAATCTATGTGTCTGAACAAACCAAGGTCTATTGTACAAATTGGTGTCTAAAACAAACTTCCATCGTAATATCGATCAAAATCTCCATGAACAATGTAAGCCAAATATAAATTTTGTAAAAATGGAAAAAAAGTATGTCACCTTCTTATGGAACATAAAATTTCTAAATTACATATAATAAATAAATGTCCTTTTCAATTTCAAGAAAGACAGATGTTGTTTTCATATTTCAAACAGGTATATAGCTAGTCATATTTCCCTGGAAACAATGTGCAGTACTGTAAAAGCCGACATAAAAACGGGATTTTTAAATGATGACATATGTATGTATCTGCTCATAAAAACACCATATAGAAGATGAAAGAAACCATAATATGTATGGTACAGATATCAGAACCCGTACTTACCTCCCTTTGATGTCTTGTTGTAACATAATGGTTAAAATATCAAAGCTTCCTGCTCTGTATACACACAGGGAGATTTCTGTAATAATGAAATAAGCGTTCATTGCAGGCTATTGAATAGGCACTATTATCCATAATCAAAGCCATGTAAAAGGATTAGCGTAAAAAACATCAGCCAAAGGACTTCAAACTGAAAATATCTGAAAAGATTTCCTTCGTTTTTGTAAGGAGATGTTACTATTTGTGACTTTGTATAGCTGTGGACTACATGCAATTTAGTAGTTTGGTGATAGGATTGTCATTACACTGTAAGAAGTTGGAGGAAAAAACCAATTGTAGAAAGGAAGCCCTTTATTCCTAATACTGCTTAATAATAACACATACAGCTATGTATCTTGTGTGTGTTTTTATTCCGGATCAATTTCTGGAGCGTTTTTTGTTGTGAAAGAATAATTTCTTGTATCCAAAATAGCAAATGAAATATGATGCTTCTGCGATCAATATTACTTAATCAAACTGTAAAATCACTATTCATAATCACAATCAACACTGGTAAGTGCAAATATGACATATTTTCACATACTTTACTGCACACTACCCACACTGGGGCTATAGCCCACAGGAGCTAATACATCATATTTCTTACAACTATTACCAGATAGTCTGCTCTGATAGTTCCGTACAGGTAATATGTTGAAACAACTCGGGAGATGAAGGGGTAGGTATGTATGTACTGTTCATGTTGAATTAATCAATTCCAGTGATAAAATTATACAACATGATTTTTATTTGCATTTTCAGATATAAAAAATACATAGACTGCAGGATATATGCAGGAAATACTGTAAACACAATTTACCCGTAATAGCCCCTATAATGAGATATCTCATTGTAGCCATATCTGTAAGATTGCATACATCGTTAAACTTACACTGTGACATTATTTCTACCACAAACTTTCACTACCCTGTCAATAACCTCAAACCAAAATAACTACATTATCTCAAACCATAACCACTTAACCTCAAAACCTAACTACATAACCTTATAAAGTATCTGCCATCTAACCTTAAATCATGACCAACTAATTACTCCAAACCACGTTTACTCCTGCTTTCAGTGTGGTTTGTAGTCATTCTAATAAAGGCATGGGGCCTTGTTAGAGTCAATTTAGTATGTGGCTTTCAAAACAGTGTTTATTGTAATGTTTCAATTCATTCGATTTTTGAAAATATGTACTTTTCATTTTTAAAATTTAATGTTCATCATAGAAACAGAACCAATCTTATTATATATTTGTATCCCAAAAAAAACACTTTATATAATTAGGCAAATATCATCTATGGGAATAACGCGATGAAAACAAGTTTTTCAGTCAGACTTTTCAAAGAGGATAAAAAAAACCCATTTTATTATACATACAAGATACGGATGAGGAGCAAAGAACAAATACGTGTATTGTGTGTCACTGGAATCAATAACTATACATCACAGAGAAAGATTCTATAACTAGTTCTAGGTGAAATAAACAGGCAAAATGGCTCCCTTGATCTAGCCGAGCAGATGGCTTTACGCCTGCAGTTTACTTTTTAACTGTGTTGTTATGTATGCTTAGGCTTGTGACATCTTCTTTATGATAAAAAACCTATTGTTGAAATTTATTTACACTTTTTGTGAAATTAACCGTCTATAAAAGTACAAGAGAATTATGTTTTCATGGAGGTGTGCATCTCTTTGAGATAGGAATCTTGATAATGCTGTAATTATTACACCAATGTTGCCACAAACAACACCCGGATATTAATGAAAGTTCAAAGACAAACAACCTACGGTGGTATTATGGGGTTTTAACGAGGCGCATGCTGCAGAGTGATTATCCATTACAATTAACCAGGAACAAAACAAGGTCGTCACATTAAGTATGACATTTATCTGTACAAGTGTTTAAGACATAATACACACGGATAGAATCCCTTATTTCAGCCTGCAATATGTCAAGGTTACATTTTAACACAGAGGTTCAAGTTACAATCTTGCATCACAATAATCCTGAGACAAACATTGGATCTTCATATGAAGTATAAAATAAATCTTGAACAAGAGCTGTTGGAGGACAGCTTAGCTCAGCTACAATTCAAAAAATATTTAAGTCCAAAACAGATTAAAATTTAATCGCAAAAAAATGCTGATTATCTTTTTGATATTTAGTCAATATTGGACCGTTTTGGAATGTGTCAAATATCAGTAACCCAGTACAAATAGTTATGATCATAAGGCTATGAATATCAACACTTGTAGCAAAACTTGAACCTGGGTGCACTGATGCTAGAGTGACTTCATACCTGGTAAGTGTCCTTGTTTTCTTACAGATGAGCTAAAATTTATATACATGTACCTACATTGGAATTTGGTTAATAATATTTTCTTGGTCTGCACTTGGTAATTTTTTATTTTCATGCACTGTATCCTATACTATATAAACTAAAGATGAAACTGGTCTTGCATGACATAGGACAATTCATTCATGTTTCTTAAATGTTTCAAGTTAAAATATATATTACCCATATTGAGACACATTTCTCCCAAACAATTGATTCCACAAAACCAGCCGAGGAATGGCTACATGTATCCAATTCAATTCAATTCATTTATTAACTTTCGGCCTTACGGCCCATCAGTACAAACATATCAATACAATGCATAATATACACAATAACACGGCTCACAATACACAGTGAGAGAGTGGAGTAAATAAATTAGATTCTGAACTTATTAGCTCTGTCACTGGAAAGTCTTAAATGACAGACCAGGCCAATTATCATCTTATAGCCAAATTAGGTATTTTGGAGTTTTTACTTTTTGCATTTATGGTAATTGTGAACAATTTGGAGTTTTGTCTTAATGATAGTTTTTGTGTTTTGTTTTAATGGTAATTTTGGAGGTTTATTCAAACCGTAATTCTGAAGTTTTGTGTTACTTTACTGGTAATTGTGGAGATATATCTCATTTCTAATTACAGATTTTTGCATTCTGAAGTGGTGTATTAACGGAAATTCTTTGGTTATTATCTTAATGGTAACTCTGAAGTTTTGACTTACCCAGTACTGTTCCTAATTCTGGAGTTATGTCTTAATGGTAACTCCAAAGTTTTGTCTTACCCAGTAATGTACCTAATTCTGGAGTTAAGTCTTAATGGTAACTCCAAAGTTTTGTCCTACCCAGTAATGTACCTAATTCTGGAGGTAAGTCTTAATGGTAAATCTGAAATTTGTCATACCTAGTAATGTATGTAATTCTGGATTTAAGTCTTAATGGTAACTCTGAAATTTGTCTTACCTAGTAATGTACGTAATTCTGGATTTAAGTCTTAATGGTAACTCTGAAATTTGTCTTACCTAGTAATGTACGTAATTCTGAATTTAAGTCTTAATGGTAACTCTGAAGTTTTGCTTTAATGGTAACTCTAAAGTTTTGAATTACCCAGTAATGTATGTAATTCTGGAGTTCTGTCTTAATGGTAACTCTGAAGTTTTCACTTACCCAGTAATGTATGTAATTCTGGAGTTATGTCTTTATGGTAACTCTGAAGTTTTGTCTTACATGTACCTAGTAATGTAATTAATTTTGGAGTTACGTCTTAAATTGTTATCCTGGAGATGTGCTGAAGTGGAAGTTCTGGAGTTTTGTTTTGAGCTGTGTATTACTTGTAAATTTTGAGTTTTTATTTCTTATAAATCTTGAGTTTAATATTGTGCAAAATGACGGACATATGTTTTCACTTTTTATGACTATCCTATCAGTCTAACAACCTAAGAACTATTTTCCCCAGATTACTGTACTCCTAATAAACATTGTCTCACATTACCTGTTGAGTATACACAGAACAACACACCAGAAAACTATTCATAAAATATATTTCATAATTGAAAATTACATGTTTTCTTATGAACATATATATAATAAATATTTATATAAATTATGCATGTACATCATAAATTCACCGATTAACAAATAACAAAAACAATCATCACCTTGGCACATTCAAATACAAAACAAGAGGCTCAGAGGGCCTGTATCGCTCACCTAAATATGTTTAAAATAACTGGTATGAAGTAGGTGCTGTAAGTACATATGAAATTTCACAAAGATCCATCCAGTACTTGAGATAAAGCGAGAACAAACTTCGGACAGAGCCCCACCCCTATATGCAACCTAGGGTGTGTGTGTGTGTGTGTGTCATACCCACCAATCATACAAAATTGAGTCCCCTTGACCCAAGGATACTCCAGACTAAATAAGGATAAAATCCCATAATCCCGATGGTCGAAGAAGGATTTTAAAGATTTTACCGCTATTTCCTCTATTGGGCCCTGCCCCTCAGGTCCAAGGGGGGCCACACTAAAATTGGTTCCCCTTCACCGAAGGTTGCTTTAGACCAAATATGGAACAAATCTTTTCATTCCTACAGAAGAAGAAGGATTTTAAAGAATAATTTGCTATGTTTCCCCTATTGGGCCCTGCCCCTCAGGCCCCTGGGGGGCCACACCTAAGGTTTATACAAAATTGGTTCCCCTTCACCCAAGGTTGCTTTAGACCAAATACGAAACAAATCTTTTCATTCCTACAGAAGAAGAAGGATTTTAAAGAATTTGCTATATTTCCCCTATTAGGCCCCACCCCTCAACCCCCAGGGGGACCAGACCCACTGTTTATATAAAATTGGTTCCCCTTTACCCAAGGATGCTCCACACTAAATATGGACCAATTCCTTTTAGTCCTACGGAAGAAGAAGGATTTTAAAGAATAATTTGGTATGTTTCCCCTATTGAGCCCCTGGGGGGGGGCAGACCCACGGTTTATACAAAATTGGTTTCCCTTCTCCCAAGGATGCTCCACACCAAATATGGACCAAATCCTTTCATTCCTTCAGACGAAGAATTTTAAAGAATAATTTGCTATGTTTCCTCTATTGGGCCCCGCCCCTCAGCCCCAAGGGGGGCCACACCTAAGGTTTATACAAAATTGGTTCCCCTTCACCCAAAGTTGCTTTTGACCAAATTTGGTCAAAATCTGCTCAGTTGTTCATGACAAGTAGCGTTTTAAAGGAAAAGTTGACGGACGGACAGACGGACGACGGACGCTGCGGTATGGCATAAGCTCACCATGGTTGTTCGGACCAGGTGAGCTAAACAAGAGGCCCAGAGGGCCTGTATCGCTCACCTGTTTCTTTTGTTACATGCAACTGACATATAAGTAACTTAAGACCATTTGGTAACTAGAACACAAGACATTTTAACATCTCTTAAATGATTCTGACGGTTCTGAAGATATTGTTGTTTGAAACTTAAAATTTTAATTTTAAAGCTTTTAACCAAAGTTGACATTTGAATCTCGATTTGCACTTAAAGTTGACCTTTGACCTCATTACTGTAATGAAGAAAACAATTCACACGGCTGGTCTACATAACAAACCTAAGTATCATGACTAGTCCAAATGGTTCTTAGGATATTGTTGTTTGAAATTTTTAACATATTTGACCCCTGTGACCTTCAAAGCAGGTCTAGGTCTTTTTAATGAGGAAACTTTATAGCACCACATCCCAGGTACTTACTGGCCAAATATCATGACCCTGGGCCTTTTGGAACTTGAGAAGAAGACTGTTAAAGCTTTTAACCAAAGTTGACATTTGACCCCAAACCAGCACTTAAAGTTGACCTTTGACCTCATAACTGTAACTGAAAAAATATTTGCACTGCTGGTTTACATAAAATACCCAAGTATCATAACTCTAGTTCAAATGGTTCTTAGGATATTGTTGTTTGAAATTTTTAACATATTTAACCGCTGTGACCTTGAAAATAGGTCAAGGTCAATTTAATGAGGAAACTTATAGCACTCCATCCCTCCATCCCAGGTACCTACTAGCAAAATAACATGACCCTGGGCCTTATGGAACTTGAGAAGAAGATTGTTAAAGCTTTTAACCAAAGTTGACATTTGACCCCTGACTAGCATTTAAAGTTGACCTTTGACCTCATTACTGTAATTAAGAAAAATATTTGCACTGCTGGTCTACATAACATACCCAAGTATCATGACTCTAGTTCAAATAGTTCTTAGGATATTGTTGTTTGAAATTTTTAACATATTTGACCGCTGTGACCTTGAAAGTAGGTCAAGGTCATTTCAATAAGGAAACTTTATAACACTCCATCCCAGGTACCTACTGACCAAATATCATGACCCTAGGTCCTACAGTTCTTCTTCAGAAGTCGTTCAAAAGAAAAAGTTGACGGACGGACGGCGGACGACGGATGCCGCAGTACAGCATAAGCTCACATGGCCCTCCGGGCCAGGTGAGCTAAAAATGTTGAAATAGAACTGCTTAAAAATTCTGAATATTGCTGGAACATAACTCACCTAATAAACTCCCAATCCTTTATAAACACCCCACCCCCACCCGGGATGCTTATTATATTATTTTTACAATAAATACGGGAATGCCTTGTGTGGAATGATTTCTTAATTACAACACCTGACATGTGGAAGTGACAGTACAACCTGCCTTTACAAAACATGTCCAAGCTAAACACCATTTTTAAACAGTTTGTTGATTTAAACACGTCATATTGCAAAGCGTTTATTTCCATGTCATAATGTTGTTTATAACGATATATTATCTCCGATACTATACATACCAACATAGTCGTGTCACAGAAATATTTGGTAGTAAAGCAGTACCTACTGACATCTATATTCAACAAATAGCATTCATGTTTGTCAGTATTCAAACAGAAATACTCAAAAGAAATGCATTGCCTACTGATGATTCCTGTATTCAATGAAGTGAATACACAAAACATGTATCGAACAAACAAAACTATTTAACAAAAATTTCAGTAACAATTGGTCATCAGTCATTCAACAGAAATGTTTACACAACAGAAATATTGACAGGAAACAAATAGTTGATATTCAATAATTCCTTACATAAGAATTCAATACCCGACATCATTCTCTTGAATAGAATAATCAAAGATGTAATATACAAACGTTCAGACAAGCCCTACTCTGAAGTTAACCTATTTACTCTTAATCCCATTAATAAGATTTTCCAGCCTTTATTCTCACCATTGATCTCGGCCATGTAGACTCTAAAACAAGATCAAGGTTGCTATTCAAAAGGCAGGCATTTCATGTTTGCAAGAATCTAGCGAGCATAAAACGCAAAATCCTTTAATGTTACGTTTTGCCCCGAGGATGTATAGAGCATGCAAAGGGTACATCAACACCCGATCATGCGGCACACTACACAAGCCTCGTCCCGCTCACAACCATCACGGTATTGAGGCTATTAATTATATATAGATCCATTAATCCTACCTCTTTGATTTAGTCACAAAGTCACTCATAAAATTAACACTAATTAATGAGTAGCTCTGTTCCTGAATCTCTCAGATCTTTATGCGTTTTTAAAAACTACTTAAACAGCAACACTATGTGGCCAGAATGTTGGTCATATTATGTTGATTTTGTGCTCCCACGCGTAGCAAGCAAGCAGGCAATAACAATTACGATACAGATAATAGGTCTGCATCAGACTAGAGATTATACCATATATCATCCAGCCTCCTACTTTGATTGAGGTTAAATAATGTATAGATGATTAAGTTTCCTTTCTTTGATCTGGTGCTGAATTATTTCTCAGGTGTCATATATGTTGATACATCAAATTTGACTATGTAGACACAAACACACTGAAGTAATACCAAGCAATACACATTCCCAGCTATGATACGGCCTAGTCACACTTCACAGGGTATCTTTAAAGTCTCATCAAGTAATATTCTGTTAGTCCAAACAAGGATTATATTAATTATTTAATCTCTTCAGTTATAAGTGTAGTACAAGTCGCTCTATCTTATCATGACGGACATTCTCACACCTAGTGTTAAATCATGTTTTATGGTTCCGAGTGTCTGGTCCAGATAATTATATTATTAACATCGGTTATTATTGGTAAGACCTTCACTTTGGTGTAGAGGTTAAGAGTGCTATGTGACACACTGTCATGAAACATCCATCTATGAAGTGTCTGCAAATTGACTTCCAGACACTCCGATATTATTGCCTGGATAAGTATTTCAATATTATTTGACCTTTGACCCTTTTGCGTGACATTGAATTTGAGTGCTGTACAGCACAGCCTATCGTTATACTTTCACCAATAAAGCATTATAAAATATTCAGCAATTTAGAAGTTATAGCCTGAACAAGAATTAAAATATTATTTGACCCTTTGCTGTAACCTTGACTTTGAGTGATACACAATGTCTTATCATGATACATTCACCCATAAGAAGTTACTGCCCGGGACAAGAAGACCGCGGGATGGACTTCCTAATGTTGGTGTAGAGGCTAATAGTGCTGGGATGAGTGTTATCATATAGCCCTGTCTTATGGGTTACCGGGGCCGTTTTGTTTAAACAGTTGAACTGGTCGGACCACAGTTGTTCGTTTATTAAATAAGGTCGGACCTAGTAATCTGATGCTGCTTTCAGGTGAGCCTTGACGAAGCCTTGCAAGGCCTGCATAAACATTTGCAGCTCCGCCAGGATTTCTACCCGAAATTGTTACATTTACATTTAAACATATTCTTTGTACCGATATATGGTGTCATTGAGTTAATGGAAGCTTCGAATATACTAGTAGATACATAGCGAGAGTTTCAAATTATACAGAATGTCGTTACCAACAGTCACAATCTTGTTTACAGTGTCTTTGTTTCTCCTCCGACTTATAGATTTTTCTTCAGGAAAACCAGGAAGATTTTATGATACTTCTGGAAACAATATGGTACATTTTTGTCATTGTTAAGCTGAATTGTATTGCTAGTTATGATAACACACAGATATAATGAGTGTCAATTTTCAAACCTTTGACACCTGAAACTTCCTATGTCAACCATCACATCCCCTAATGATTGTATATAATGACGTATGTTGGTACAAATTGATACAAACATTAATAGGGTGGGCCTCGTTTACTCTGATGGTCGGTAAATACCATATTTAATCCTCGTTAACTCTGACATTCTGTCAAACAAATACGAAGTTCTTCTGTTTGACAATATACAATAGCACAGGACTGACTAATCATCTACTCAATATTTTTTACCGCCATGTTTTTACTTGCCAGCCGGAAAAACTCTGACGGTAAAAGGCATATTTTATAAGCATTTATATATATATATTTGTCGACCAACCAAATAATCACACACATCACTCATTTTTCCACAACCTTGATCACTACTGATACTGATACAACTGGTCATGTGACAGGGACTACTCTTTTCAACAAAAAATAACTATGTGACATTTTCTTTGACATTTTCAGGTTGGTAAGAAACAATTGGTCTTGCACATCCTGCCCATTAACAAACTTAACTAATTTTCGGCTGGAAAAACAGGTAGATGAACTGCGGCTTAACCAAAATGATTGGTTTTACCCTTTGTCCTCTGATTGCAACCTTGACTCTTCCTAATTCATTTTTTCTTAAAATATACCAGTCCACAGAACTAAGCATCAGATCGACAGGTCTATAGTTAACAATGGAACTGTCACTGTGCTGTGACATGTCCTGGAACGAGTTACCTTCAGAAACCTGTAGTACTAATGGAACATTTTCAATAGCACAACAAAACAATACCCCAGGATTGGTGACCTATGCTGAGAAGAGTCATGTTTGTTGGGATAGGTTGATTTTTCAGAAAGACCTGGGTCTGATCCATGATGAACAGAAATATGATACAGGTAAAATAATGGTTCAACATCACAGAGAATTGAATCTAATTGTAAACAGAAAGGTGAGGCAGGTCTAGGAACATGTTCAGTTCAAAGAGACCTGAGTCTGATACATGATGTACAGAAAGTGGGTGTAGACGCAAGAACATGTCTATGGACACAAAAATGATACAGGCTCTTTGACTGGTTCATTTTGCTATAAAAGGTAATACAGGCACTAGGAATGGTCCATTATATAGAATAACAGGAAGTACCAGAGGACTCTTCCATTACTCCACACAGTGAGAGGAAGCCACTTATCTACAATACCTGGAAAGGTGAGGAAGACCCCAGAAACAGCACACTAATTCCTCTATAAGAGCATGTCATGATTAGTCCACTTTGTCTAGGGAGGTGAAGTAGGTCCGAGGACTGGTACACCATTGCTAGTGAGGTAAAGTAGGTCCTACAACTCACTGAACTGGACCCGCCAATACCAGGAAGGTGAAGTAGCATGTACAACCGTTCCACCATGCCATGGGATATGTGGTAGATCAAATGACTTGTTCACCATGCCAAGAGAGGTAAGATAGGTCCTACGACTGTTCCACTATGACCAGGTGGGTGATTTAGGATGTACGACTGGTCCACTATGACCAGGTGGGTGATGTAGGATGTACGACTGGTCCACTATGCCTAGGGAGGCAAAATGGGTCATATAACTGGTAAGTACTTTGACTGGTCCATCGAGCCTAGGGAGGTAAAGTAGATAATCTGACTGGTCCATCATTACCAGGAAAGTGAAGTAGGTCCTATGACTGGTCCACCAAGCCTAGGGAGGTAAGGTAGGTCCTATGACTGGTCGTCCTATGACTGGTCCACCATGCCTAGGGAGGTGGGGTAGGTCCTACAACTTGTCCACCATGCCTAGGGAGGTGGGTAGGTCCAAAGACTAGTCCATCATGCCTAGGGGGGTGAGGTAGGTCCTAAGACTAGTCCACCATGCCTAGGGAGGTAAAGTCGGTCCAAAGACTAGTCCACCATGCCTAAGGAGGTAAAGTCGGTCCTAAGACTGGTCCACCATGCCTAAGGAGGTAAAGTCGGTCCAAAGACTGGTCCACCATGCCTAGGGAGGTAAAGTCGGTCCAAAGACTGGTCCACCATGCCTAGGGAGGTAAGGTAGGTCCTATGACTGGTCCACCATGCCTAGGGAGGTAAAGTCGGTCCAAAGACTGGTCCACCATGCCTAGGGAGGTAAAGTCGGTCCAAAGACTGGTCCACCATGCCTAGGGAGGTTAAGTAGGTCCAAAGACTGGTCCACCATGCCTAGGGAGGTAAGGTAGGTCCTATGACTGGTCGTCCTAAGACTGGTCCACTATGCTGAGGGAGGTGAGGTAGGTCCTACAACTTGTCCACCATGCCTAAGGAGGTAAAGTAGGACCTAGGACTGGTCCACCATGATAAGGGAGGTAATGAAGGTCCTAGGACTGGTCCACCATGCCTAGGGAGGTGAGGTAAGCCAGTGCTGTCTGCAGTGAAGTCAAGCAGTAACCTTCTTCCCCCATTATGTACCTAAAATAAATAACATAAAAAATGTGAAATAGATAGAGAGATTATATCACAATTAGTTCAGAAGTATTGACATTTAATTAATTTTAACACGTGAGTCTTGTGTAATGCAGGATAAATGCCCATGCCAAGGTTTGTAACTAGTGTAGCATGATGTTTTATTTCTAACAGGTGCTGCAATCATCACATCACAATTAAAACAAGAGGCCCAGGGGCCTTAATAGCTCACCTGGTATTTTATTTTTCAATTTAAAACCTGCTGAGTACCATACAGGCTTATCAAAGGAGTACATGAAACATGGTTGCAAGAAGAACTACATATAAATCTGTTTTGGTGGGAAAGACACCAAGAAAATGAGTTTCCATGTTATGTCCCAATTTTCCTCTATTTCCCCTATTGTGCCTCACATGCACTTTTTTATACAAATTAAACAAATTGAGTTTTTTCCCCCTAAGCATGCTTCAGACCACATTTGGGGGGGGGGGGGACATCTTCCATTTAAAAATATTCAATTCCCTTTGCCGAAAAATTCTCCAGAACAAGTTTGGTTAAAATCCCTTTAATGGTACAGAAGGAGAGAAGGATCTTTAATGTTTTCCTCTATTTCCTCTAATGGGCCCCACCCATCTGTCCCAAAGAAGGGGGTACACACACCTCAGTTTATACAAAATTGATTCTTTTGTCCCTAAGCATGCTTCAGACTGCAATTGGTTTAAATCCCTTCACTTGTATAGTAGGAGAAAAAAATTCCTCTATTTCTCCTATTGGGCCCCGTCCCTACGCCCCCAGAGGAGCCACACCCTCCATTTAAACAAACTTGAGGCTCCTTTGTCCAAAGATGCTCTAGAACAAATTTGGTCAAAATCCTTCTATTGGTTAAGAAGAAGAAGATTTTTAAAGATTTACTTATTTCTGAAGATAGGTTTTAGAGGAATAGTAACACATCATGTAGATAGGTTTTAGAGGAATAGTAATACATCATGTAGATAGGTTTTATAGGAGTAGTAACACATCATGTAGATAGGTTTTAGAGGAATAGTAACACATCATGTAGATAGGTTTTAGAGGAATAGTAGCACATCGTGTAGATAGGTTTCATAGGAGTAGTAACACATCATGTATATAGGCTTTATAGGAGTAGTAACACATCATGTATATGGGTTTTATAGGAGTAGTAACACATCATGTAGATAGTTTTTATAGGAGTAGTAACACATCATGTAGATAGTTTTTATAGGAGTAGTAACACATCATGTAGACAGGTTTTATAGGAGTAGTAACACATCATGCTCTAGAACAAATTTGGTCAAAATCCTTCTATTTGTTAAGAAGAAGAAGATTTTTAAAGATTTACTTATTTCTGAAGATAGGTTTTAGAGGAATAGTAACACATCATGTAGATAGGTTTTAGAGGAATAGTAGAACATCGTGTAGATAGGTTTTATAGGAGTAATAACACATCATGTATATAGGTTTTATAGGGGTAGTAACACATCATGTATATAGGTTTTAGAGGAATAGTGAAACATCGTGTAGATAGGTTTTATAGGAGTAGTAGCACATCATGTATATAGGTTTTAGAGGAATAGTAGCACATCGTGTAGATAGGTTTCATAGGAGTAGTAACACATCATGTATATAGGGTTTATAGGAGTAGTAACACATCATGTAGATAGGCTTTAGAGGAATAGTAGCACATCGTGTAGATAGGGTTTATAGGAGTAGTAACACATCATGTAGACAGGTTTTATAGGAGTAGTAACACATCATGTAGATAGTTTTTATAGGAGTAGTAACACATCATGTAGATAGTTTTTAGAGGAATAGTAACACATTGTGTAGATAGGTTTTGGAGGAATAGTAACACATCATGTATATAGGTTTTATGGGAGTAGTAACACATCATGTATATAGGTTCTATAGGAGTAGTAACACATCATGTATATAGGTTGTATAGGAGTAGTAACACATCATGTATATAGGCTTTAGAGGAGCAGTAACACATCATGTATATAGGTTTTATAAGAGTAGTAACACATCATGTATATAGGTTTTATGGGAGTAGTAACACATCATGTATATAGGTTGTATAGGAGTAGTAACACATCGTGTAGATAGGTTTTAGGAGTAGTAACACATCATGTATATAGGCTTTATAGGAGTAGTAACACATCATGTATATGGGTTTTATAGGAGTAGTAACACATCATGTGTGTAGGTTTTATAGGAGTAGTAACACATCGTGTAGATAGGTTTTAGGAGTAGTAACACATCATGTATATAGGTTGTATAGGAGTAGTAACACATCATGTATATATGTTTTATAGGAGTAGTAACACATCATGTAGATAGTTTTTATAGGAGTAGTAACACATCATGTATGTAGGTTTTATAGGAGTAGTAACACATCATGTAGACAGGTTTTATAGGAGTAGTAACACATCATGTAGACAGGTTTTATAGGAGTAGTAACACATCATGTGTGTAGGTTTTATAGGAGTAGTAACACATCGTGTAGATAGGTTTTAGGAGTAGTAACACATCATGTATATAGGGTTTATAGGAGTAGTAACACATCATGTAGATAGTTTTTATAGGAGTAGTAACACATCATGTATATATGTTTTATAGGAGTAGTAACACATCATGTAGATAGTTTTTAGAGGAATAGTAACACATTGTGTAGATAGGTTTTAGAGGAATAGTAGCACATCGTGTAGATAGGTTTCATAGGAGTAGTAACACATCATGTATATAGGGTTTATAGGAGTAGTAACACATCATGTAGATAGGTTTTAGAGGAATAGTAATACATCATGTAGATAGGGTTTATAGGAGTAGTAACACATCATGTAGACAGGTTTTATAGGAGTAGTAACACATCATGTGTGTAGGTTTTATAGGAGTAGTAACACATCGTGTAGATAGGTTTTATAGGAGTAGTAGCACATCATGTATATAGGTTTTAGAGGAATAGTAGCACATCGTGTAGATAGGTTTCATAGGAGTAGTAACACATCATGTATATAGGATTTAGAGGAGTAGTAACACATCATGTATATAGGTTGTATAGGAGTAGTAACACATCGTGTAGATAGGATTTAGAGGAATAGTGACACATCGTGTAGATAGGTTTTAGAGGAATAGTGGCACATCGTGTAGATAGGTTTTATAGGAGTGATAGGTTTTATAGGAGTAGTAACACATCGTGTAGATAGGTTTTAGAGGAATAGTGACACGTCGTGTAGATAGGTTTTAGAGGAATAGTGACACATCGTGTAGATAGGTTTTATAGGAGTAGTAACACATCATGTATATAGGTTTTATAGGAAATGTGTTGCATACCATCATAAACGAAGCACTTCAATCCTTATATCTTACTATCAAGACAACAACAAAAATTCCCCCCTCATTCAAGCACGTTTTACAGTTATGTGAGATTCTCTGGAAATCAGTCTGTAGGCCGAGGCACATATAATACGCTCAGTATACACACGCATTCACTCCATTTATAGAGTGAAAAATATGCAAATTAGACTGATTAATTGTGGCTAAAACAAGATATTGCAGCATTCACATGTGTGGACCTAATTTCCGGAACCTAATTTGCATGTTTTCCACTCAATGAAACCAAGGAGCATGTTAATATCAAACATGAATAATGTTTGCCTGGAAAGCTGGAAGGTTTTTCCGTAAAGAATTCTGTTTTATATTTCTGGATGGTTTGCTTAGGTTCAAGACATTTGTGACAATCTATTTTATCAAATGGTGGAACAAGCATATTTGTGAGAAAAGTAATAAGTTCCTACATGTATCAAATGTACATCAATATTATTATACAAGATCATGCTAAATCAATTTTTGTATTTCAAATTGTATAGGTTTTGAAAATTCAACATTTTATTGTACTGGAATCTATGATTTAAATGGTCTGTCTGATGACATCAAAGGGATGGGGAAAATTCCCTGTATTTAAAGCTGCAGTGAAAAAACACCTCTATACCAAATGTCAGAAATCAGGAAAGTTACCTTGTATACAATGACAACTTCGTATCTGATGGTTACCAATTCCATAAGGCAACAAGCCTCAATTGGAAACCATTCCAAAATGTCTGCCAAAGTTTGAATTTGACATGCCATAATTTGTCCCCAATTAATTTAATAATATGACAGAAAGAACTGAACACTTTCTAATTCTAAAATATTTACAAGTCCTAGTTATTTCTTTTATGCTTCCTAAACAACATTTTGAATGTAAGGAACTTTTATATTAGTATTTTTATAGCTTGTGCATCGGAAATGTTAATATATAACACCAAATTTATTTGGCCCAGTTATGCTCCTTTCTAAATTTGGTCAAAATCCTGCCGCACATATTTAAGAATTACTAGTTGTCTTCACCACTCTTCCCCTTTTAAGGTCCATTTTAAGTCTCCTTGGGTACCACAACCTTCATATATTCAACATAGAATTCTGTTGACCAGGGATGCTCAATGCCATATTAAGTTAAAATCCCTTTAGCTATTCTCTGCTAGTAGTCTTTTGAAAGGAACAGTTGACGATGTATGGACACCAGATGGTGTGCTAGAAATATTTCTGTAAATTGAAAAGATCTTTCAACCTGTTGCCACAGTAGACACATTATATCCCATCCAACAGCAAAACAGTTTAGTAGGAACAGTTCAGTTATTTCTAAGTCTCACTGTAGTATAGTTAATCCCGAAAGTGTTAGTTTATGTGAACCAGTAGTTATTTCTTAGAGTGTAAGTTTAACTGTAACATTACAGTTATTCCCTAGAGTGTAAGTTTAACTGTAACATTACAGTTATTCCCTAAGTGTAAGTTTAACTATAACAGTACAGTTATTCCTTACAGTGCTAGTTTAACTGTAACAGTACAGTTATTCCCTAGAGTGTTAGTTTAACTATAACAGAACAGTTATTCCCTAAGTGTTAGTTAAACTGTAACAGTACAGTTATACCCTAGAGTGTTAGTTTAACTATAACAGTACAGTAATTCCTTACAGTGCTAGTTTAACTGTAACAGTTCAGTTATTCCCTAGAGTGTAAGTTTAACTGTACCACCACAGTTATTCCCTAAGTGTTAGTTTAACTGTAACAGTACAGTTATTCCCTACATTGTTAGTTTAACTGTAACAGTACAGTTATTCCCTAAGTATTAGTTTAACTGTAACAGTACAGTTATTCCCTACAGTATTAGTTTAACTGTAACAGAACAGTTATTCCCTACAGTGTTAGTTTAACTGTAACAGTAGAGTTATTCCCTAAGTATTAGTTTAACTGTAACAGTACAGTTATTCCCTACAGTATTAGTTTAACTGTAACAGTACAGTTATTCCCTAGAGTGTTTGTTTAACTGTAACAGTACAGTTATTCCCTAGAGTGTTAGTTTAACTGTAACAGTACAGTTATTCCCTAAGTGTTAGCTTAACTGTAACAGTACAGTTATTCCCTAAGTGTTAGCTTAACTGTAACAGTACAGTTATTCCCTACAGTATTAGTTTAACTGTAACAGTACAGTTATTCCCTAAGAGTTAGTTTAACTGTTACAGTACAGTTATTCCCTAGAGTATTAGTTTAACTGTAACAGAACAGTTATTCCCTAAGTGTTAGTTTAACTGTTACACTACAGTTATTCCCTAGAGTGTTAGTTTAACTGTAACAGAACAGTTATTCCCTAAGTGTTAGTTTAACTGTTACACTACAGTTATTCCCTAGAGTGTTAGTTTAACTGTAACAGAACAGTTATTCCCTACAGTGTTAGTTTAACTGTTACAGTACAGTTATTCCCTTGAGTGTTAGTTTAACTATAACAGTACAGTTATTCCCTACAGTGTTAGTTTAACTGTTACAGTACAGTTATTCCCTTGAGTGTTAGTTTAACTATAACAGTACAGTTATTCCCTACAGTGTTAGTTTAACTTTAACAGTACAGTTATTCCCTAAGTGTTAGCTTAACTGTAACAGTACAGTTATTCCCTAAGTGTTAGCTTAACTGTAACAGTACAGTTATTCCCTACAGTATTAGTTTAACTGTAACAGTACAGTTATTCCCTAAGAGTTAGTTTAACTGTTACAGTACAGTTATTCCCTAGAGTATTAGTTTAACTGTAACAGAACAGTTATTCCCTAAGTGTTAGTTTAACTGTAACAGTACAGTTAGTCCCTAGAGTGTTAGTTTAACTATAACAGTACAGTTATTCCCTACAGTGTTAGTTTAACTTTAACAGTACAGTTATTCCCTAAGTGTTAGCTTAACTGTAACAGTACAGTTATTCCCTAAGTGTTAGCTTAACTGTAACAGTACAGTTATTCCCTAAGTGTTAGTTTACCTGTTACAGTACAGTTATTCCCTAGAGTGTTAGTTTAACTGTAACAGTGCAGTTATTCCCTAAGTGTTAGTTTAACTGTTGCAGTACAGTTATTCCCTAGAGTGTTAGTTTAACGGTAACAGTACAGTTATTCCCTAAGTGTTAGTTTAACTGTCACAGTACAGTTATTCCCTAGAGTGTTAGTTTAACTGTAACAGTGCAGTTATTCCCTAAGTGTTAGTTTAACTGTTGCAGTACAGTTATTCCCTAGAGTGTTAGTTTAACTGTACCAGTACAGTTATTCCCTAAGTGTAAGTTTAACTGTAACAGTACAGTTATTCCTTAGAGTGTTAGTTTAACTGTAACAGTACAGTTATTCCCTTAAGAGTGTTATTTCCAATGACAGATTCAACCTAACAGTACAAGTATATCGACACATTGATATGTTTGTGTATGTTTTGAAAATTTTGCTGCAGTTCAAATTTTTTCCTTTGACCATAAAACATAAATTAATTTTACGTGAGCTGAAATGTAAATGAATGTTTTGCCAATCAACACATAAAATATACGGCCATATCATGATTTATGCTGTTTGATGTTGTAATATGGATTGACTGACTTCAGCAAAAAAATAACAGATGATGTTCACAATTCGTGAATTCTTTTTATGCAAATATAGCTGACAGAGACTTTTCTACAGAGAAAGAAAAAAAACATCAGTTGTAGAGTAATTCTATCGTGACATAAAACTAAAACAATCGTCTAAATACATCTAACATGCACAGTGTCCAGCCACAATTGAAACCGACCGTATAGAAATCCTGATGAACCACCATTACTAAATACAGGAATGAATATTTATCGGAATTATTCATGAGCCGTCGTTCCCCGATGTGCTAAAGCGACTGTTGAATCTGAGACATAACCTCTTTCACAGGTGGGCAATAAACTCAAAGCCTTAATTATTCACCAAATTTCACTTCAGATCTACAGCTGAAGTTCACCCCATTCATTACAAGTGTCAATTTTATGATGTAACATTATCACTTATTGAACACATGATGTTTTTCTCTCTCCACCCCGGTCGTTTGATTTTATCAGCCCATGAAATTAGTGCTCTACGCTGTATACTTCTACACAACAACCAATACAAGATAATGTGAATAACTTCAATGAAACACTTACCAGTGACGCATGACGGGTAATAAACTGTACGGGTGTCAGAATGTTAATATCCTTTCGGAATCAATGTACTTTTATACTGAACAAGAGGTGGAAAAGACCTGCATAAACCAGTTACCACTGATCATCTATATCGGTTGAACTACCTGTATAGATTTTGCATTAATGACATTGTTAATTCGATTTCAATATCATTGTATCAGTCTAATTCCCATTCTACATACTTGAGTACAACTGAAATTTCACTCAAGAACTTGTTATTATTTTGCAAATATCCTGAAGATGTCCAGGAGAGTCTACTAGTGTAAACATGTATGTAACTGACTCGTGTTCACAGCTGCATGAACTTTGAAACACCTCTGTTTAATTCTTACAGAGGTTCATTAATTTACGTTTCCAAATATGGACTTTTCTAATTACACAGAAATTTTATTGTGTATGTTATTTAAATGAGTATACATATTTTTGAGGAAAAAAACCGGAATATAGAGTGACTTAGCTCCATGTGTATTTGATACCAGCTATTATTTTATTACAGGTTTAATTTAGATCTATTACAGCAGCAGTATTAAATCTTACCTACTGATACATCACAAAGTGTAAAGGTTTGTATGATATAACTGTTGTTCACACTTGCGCAGTGGTAACAGACGCATCTGGAACCCAAGTAATCCATCATGACTAACGACATCCGGTAATATTCAATTACAAAAGGCGAACAATTGCTCAACAAATTTTGATGAGCTGCAACATTGTAATTTGAAACATACAATTGATTTTTGTTTGATGTCCTTTCAAGGAAACTCTTAATCCATTAATATTGTAAAATGCCAACCACGTTCTAGTATGTGAGCGCCCGCATGAAAATGATGTGTTTATGTATGACATGCTGGGCTGCTTCGTTTGAAATCAACATCAGCAGCAGACCATGTGTTAAACCACATGTGTAGTGGGACTGATGCTCTGGTGAAGTGCGTCTTTGAAATCCTGTGTGATCATTAGAAAATCGGCCTGTTATATCTAACCCTTGCAACACATGATTAAACAAAAGAAAACGTCGCTATACAACGGTGGAACAATGTCTGTTTGTCCTTCGTCTATATGCAAATTTACGCGAAAAAAATCGGCCATTAATCCATTATCGTTTTGTGACAAATTGATATTGAATGACATCATCGACAGTAGCATTACACAAACATTGTCAGGACCTAATCATATGGAGTGCATATCATGTGTCTGGACATCACTAGTGCTGCCACCTGGTACCTGTTACATGTATCTAACGGAGCACGATCTACATGTCATGTACAACAGGTAGCAATCTATAGCCTGTCCTGATGGTACAGTGAAACTTGTCTATCCTGAACCAAAGATACACCACAATTAACTTGTCACGTACAACAGGTAGCAACCTATAGCCTGTCCTGATGGTACAGTGAAACCCTGATACCACTGACAGTCATGGGTATTCCCAATGACAATAACCCTGATACCACTGACACAGTCATAGTTATATCCAATAACAATAGCCCTGATACCACTGACAGTCATGGGTATTCCCAATAACAATAGCCCTGATATCACTGACACAGTCATAGGTATATCCAATAACAAAAGCCCTGATACCACACACACAGTAATACATATTCCCAATAACAATAATCCTGATACCACTCACACAGTCATAGGTATTTCAAATAACAATAACACTGATACCATTGACACAGTCATGGATATTCCCTGTAACAATAACCCTGATACCATTGACACAGTCATAGGTATTCCCTATGACAATAACCCTGATACCACACAAACAGACATGAGAAGTCCCCTTAACAATAACCCTGAAACCACTCCCACAGTCATAGGCATTCCCTATAACAATAACCCTGATACCACTCACACAGTCATAGTTATTTCCAATAACAATAAACCTGATACCACTCACACAGTCATAGTTATTCCCTATAACAATAACCCTGATACCACACAAACAGTCATGGGTATTCCCAATAACAATAACCCTGATACCACTGACACAGTCATAGGTATTCCCTATAACAATAACCCTGATACCACTCACACAGTCATAGTTATTTCCAATAACAATAAACCTGATACCACTCACACAGTCATAGTTATTTCCAATAACAATAAACCTGATACCACTCACAAAGTCATAGTTATTCCCTATAACAATAACCCTGATTCCACACAAACAGTCATGGGTATTCCCAATAACAATAACCCTGATACAACTCACACAGTCATGGGTATTCCCAATGACAACCCTGATACCACTGACACAGTCATAGGTATTCCCTATAACAATAACCCTGATACAACTCACACAGTCATGGGTATTCCCAATGACAACCATGATACCACTCACACAGTCATAGGTATTCCCTATGACAATAACCCTGATACCACTCACACAGTCATAGGTATTACCTATAACAATAACCCTGATACCACTCAAACAGTCATGGGTATTCCCAATAACAATAACCCGGACACCACTGAAACAGTCATGGGTATTCCCAATAACAATAACCCTGATACAACTCACACAGTCATAGGTATTCCCTATAACAATAACCCTGATACAACTCACACAGTCATGGGTATTCCCAATGACAACCCTGATACCACTGACACAGTCATAGGTATTCCCTATAACAATAACCCTAATACCACTCACACACTCATAGGTATTCCCAATAACAATAACCCTGATACCACTGACACACTCATTGGTATCGCCAATAACAATAATCCTGATACCACTCACACAGTCATAGGTATTCCCTATAACAATAACCCTGATACCACTCACAGAGTCATAGGTATTTCCAATAACAATAACCCTGATACCATTCACACAGTCATGGGTATTCCCAATAACAATAACCCTGATACCATTGACAGAGTCATGGGTATTCCCAATAACAATAACCCTGATACCACTCACACAGTCATAGGTATTTCCAATAACAATAACCCTGATACCACTCACACAGTCATAGTTATTCCCTATAACAATAACCCTGATACCACTCAAACAGTCATGGGTATTCCCAATAACAATTACCCTGATACCACTGACACAGTCATAGGTATTCCCTATAACAATAGCCCTGATACCACTCATACAGTCATAGGTATTCCCTATAACAATAACCCTGATACCAGTCACAGTCATAGGTATTCCCTATAACAATAACCCTGATACCAGTCACAGTCATAGGTATTCCCAATAACAATAATCCTGATACCACTCACACAATCATACATGTTCCCAATAACAATAATCCTGATAACACTCACACAGTCATATGTATTCCCAATAACAATAACCCTGATACCACTGACACAGTCATGGGTATTCCCAATAACAATAGCCCTGATACCACTGAAACAGTCATAGGTATTGCCAATAACAATAATCCTGATACCACTCGAACAGTCATAGGTATTCCCTATTAAATAAATAACCCTGATACTAATGACAGTCATGGGTATTTCCAATAACAATAACCTTGATACCACTGACACACTCATAGGTATCGCCAATAACAATAATCCTGATACCACTCACACAGTCATACATATTCCCAATAACAATAATCCTGATAACACTCACACAGTCATATGTATTCCCAATAACAATAACCCTGATACCACTGACACAGTCATAGGTATTCCCAATGACAATAACCTTGATACCACTGATACAGTCATAGGTATTGCCAATAACAATAATCCTGATACCACTGACACAGTCATAGGTATTCCCAATAACAATGACCCTGATACTACTGACACAGTCATAGGTATTTCTAATAACAATAACCCTGATACCACTCACACAGTCATAGGTATTCCCTATGACAATAACCTTGATACAACTGACACAGTCATAGGTATTCCCTATAACAATAGCCCTGATACCAGTGACACAGTCATAGGTATTCCCTATAACAATAACCCTGATACCACTCACACAGTCATAGGTATTCCC
>NW_018480064.1:286975-312391 GCF_002113885.1 Mizuhopecten yessoensis | reverse complement strand
CCAGTGACCTTGAAAGTGGGTCAAGGTCATTCATTTGAACAAACTTGGTAGCCCTTCATCCCAGCATGCTACAGGCCTAATATCAGTACCCTGGGCCTTTTGGTTATTGAGAAGAAGTTGTTCAAAGTAGAAAGTTGACACCGGACAGACGGACGACGGACGCCGCACCATAACATAATAACCCTGATTCCACTGACACAGACATGAATCTTCTAAATGACAATAACCTTGATACCACTGAAACAGTCATAGGTATTCTCAATAACAATAGCCCTGATACCACTGACATAGTCATAGGTATTCCCTAATAAATAAATAAGCCTGATACCATTGCCAGTCATGGGTATTCCAAATAACAATAACCCTGATACCACTGGCACAGTCATAAGTATTCCCAATAACAATAATCTTGATACCACTGACACAGTCATGGGTATTGCCAATAACAATAATCCTGATACCACTCACACAGTCATAGGTATTCCCTATAACAATAACCCTGATACCACTCACACAGTCATAGGTATTTCCAATAACAATAACCCTGATACCACTGACACAGTCATGGGTATTTCCAATGACAATAGCCCTGATACCAGTGACACAGTCATAGGTATTGCCAATAACAATAATCCTGATACCACTCACACAGTCATAGGTATTCCCTATAACAATAACCCTGATACCACTCACACAGTAATAGGTATTTCCAATAACAACAAGAGGCCCAATGGGCCTGCATCGCTCACCTGGTATTAATCTCACACTTGTAATCTTGATAGTGCACTAAATAACAGCTACAGGCAGAATATCAGTGTTTGATGCATAAGAACCTACTAAAAGATTTAAACATATGACGCCTGTGACCTCGAATGACGAACAAGGACATTAGGCTGAAAGTGGGAAAGGTCATTCATTTGAACAAACTTGGTAGCCCTCCATCCCAGCATGCTACAGGCCCAATAAAAGTACCCTGGGCCTTTTGGTTATTGTGAAGAAGTTGTTTGAAGATTTTAAGACATCGGACCCCAGTGACCTTGAAAGTTGGTCAAGGTCATTTATTTGAACAAACTTGGTAGCCCTTCATCTCAGCAGGCTACATGCCCAATATAAGTACCCTTGGCCTTTTGGTTATTGAGAAGAAGTTGTTTGAAGATCTTAAGACATCTGACCCCATTGACCTTGAATGTTGGTCAAGGTCATTTATTTGAACAAACTTGGTAGCCCTTCATCTCAGCAGGCTACATGCCCAATATAAGTACCCTTGGCCTTTTGGTTATTGAGAAGAAGTTGTTTGAAGATCTTAAGACATCTGACCCCATTGACCTTGAATGTTGGTCAAGGTCATTCATTTGAACAAACTTGGTAGCCCTTCATCCCAGCATGCTACAGGCCCAATATAAGTACCCTGGGCATTTTGGTTATTGAGAAGAAGTTGTTTGAAGATTTTAAGACATCTGACTCCAGTGACCTTGAAAGTGGGTCAAGGTCATTCATTTGAACAAACTTGGTAGCCCTTCATCCCAGCATGCTACAGGCCTAATATCAGTACCCTGGGCCTTTTGGTTATTGAGAAGAAGTTGTTCAAAGTAGAAAGTTGACACCGGACAGACGGACGACGGACGCCGCACCATAACATAATAACCCTGATTCCACTGACACAGACATGAATCTTCTAAATGACAATAACCTTGATACCACTGAAACAGTCATAGGTATTCTCAATAACAATAGCCCTGATACCACTCCCACAGTCATAGGTATTTCCAATAACAATAACCCTGATACCACTGACACAGTCATAGGTATTCCCTATGACAATAACCTTCATTCCACTGACACAGTCATAGGTATTCCCAATGACAATAACCTTGATACCACTGATACAGTCATAGGTATTGCCAATAACAATAATCCTGATACCACTCACACAGTCATAGTTATTCCCTATAACAATAACCCTGATACCACTCACACAGTAATAGGTATTTCCAATAACAACAAGAGGCCCAATGGGCCTGCATCGCTCACCTGGTATTAATCTCACACTTGTAATCTTGATTATGCACTAAATAACAGCTACAGGCAGAATATCAGTGTTTGATGCATAAGAACCTACTAAAAGATTTAAACATATGACGCCTGTGACCTCGAATGACGAACAAGGACATTAGGCTGAAAGTGGGAAAGGTCATTCATAACAATAACCCTGATACCACTCACACAGTAATAGGTATTTCCAATAACAACAAGAGGCCCAATGGGCCTGCATCGCTCACCTGGTATTAATCTCACACTTGTAATCTTGATTATGCACTAAATAACAGCTACAGGCAGAATATCAGTGTTTGATGCATAAGAACCTACTAAAAGATTTAAACATATGACGCCTGTGACCTCGAATGACGAACAAGGACATGTTATTGAGAAGAAGTTGTTCAAAGTAGAAAGTTGACACCGGACAGACGGACGACGGACGCCGCACCATAACATAATACCCCTGATTCCACTGACACAGACATGAATCTTCTAAATGACAATAACCTTGAGTCATAGGTATTCCCTATGACAATAACCCTGATACCACTCACACAGTAATAGGTATTTCCAATAACAACAAGAGGCCCAATGGGCCTGCATCGCTCACCTGGTATTAATCTCACACTTGTAATCTTGATAGTGCACTAAATAACAGCTACAGGCAGAATATCAGTGTTTGATGCATAAGAACCTACTAAAAGATTTAAACATATGACGCCTGTGACCTCGAATGACGAACAAGGACATGTTATTGAGAAGAAGTTGTTCAAGGTAGAAAGTTGACACCGGACAGACGGACGACGGACGCCGCACCATAACATAATAACCCTAATTCCACTGACACAGACATGAATCTTCTAAATGCCAATAACCTTGATACCACTGAAACAGTCATAGGTATTGCCAATAACAATAATCCTGATACCACTCGCACAGTCATAGGTATTCCCTATTAAATAAATAACCCTGATACTACTGACAGTCATGGGTATTCCCAATAACAATAACCTTGATACCACTGACACAGTCATAGGTATTCCCTATGACAATAACCTTCATTCCACTGACACAGTCATAGGTATTCCCTATGACAATAACCCCAATACCACTCACACAGTCATAGGTATTCCCTATGACAATAACCCTGATACCACTCACACAGTAATAGGTATTTCCAATAACAACAAGAGGCCCAATGGGCCTGCATCGAATAACAATTACCCTGATACCACTGACACAGTCATAGGTATTGCCAAAAACAATAATCCTGATACCACTCACACAGTCATAGGAATTTCCAATAACAATAACCCTGATCCCACTGACACAGTCATGGGTATTTCCAATGACAATAGCCCTGATACCAGTGACACAGTCAAAGGTATTCCCTATAACAATAACCCTGATACCACTGACACAGTCATGGGTATTTCTAATAACAATAGCCCTGATACCACTCACACAGTCATAGGTATTTCCAATAACAATAACCCTGATACCACTGACACAGTCATGGGTATTTCCAATGACAATAGCCCTGATACCAGTGACACAGTCATAGGTATTGCCAAAAACAATAATCCTGATACCACTCACATAGTCATAGGTATTCCCTATAACAATAACCCTGATACCACTCACACAGTAATAGGTATTTCCAATAACAACAAGAGGCCCAATGGGCCTGCATCGCTCACCTGGTATTAATCTCACACTTGTAATCTTGATTATGCACTAAATAACAGCTACAGGCAGAATATCAGTGTTTGATGCATAAGAACCTACTAAAAGATTTAAACATATGACGCCTGTGACCTCGAATGACGAACAAGGACATTAGGCTGAAAGTGGGAAAGGTCATTCATTTGAACAAACTTGGTAGCCCTCCATCCCAGCATGCTACAGGCCCAATAAAAGTACCCTGGGCCTTTTGGTTATTGTGAAGAAGTTGTTTGAAGATTTTAAGACATCGGACCCCAGTGACCTTGAAAGTTGGTCAAGGTCATTTATTTGAACAAACTTGGTAGCCCTTCATCTCAGCAGGCTACATGCCCAATATAAGTACCCTTGGCCTTTTGGTTATTGAGAAGAAGTTGTTTGAAGATCTTAAGACATCTGACCCCATTGACCTTGAATGTTGGTCAAGGTCATTTATTTGAACAAACTTGGTAGCCCTTCATCTCAGCAGGCTACATGCCCAATATAAGTACCCTTGGCCTTTTGGTTATTGAGAAGAAGTTGTTTGAAGATCTTAAGACATCTGACCCCATTGACCTTGAATGTTGGTCAAGGTCATTCATTTGAACAAACTTGGTAGCCCTTCATCCCAGCATGCTACAGGCCCAATATAAGTACCCTGGGCATTTTGGTTATTGAGAAGAAGTTGTTTGAAGATTTTAAGACATCTGACTCCAGTGACCTTGAAAGTGGGTCAAGGTCATTCATTTGAACAAACTTGGTTGCCCTTCATCCCAGCATGCTACAGGCCCAATAAAAGTACCCTGGGCCTTTTGGTTATTGAGAAGAAGTTGTTTGAAGATTTTAAGAAATCTGACCCCAGTGACCTTGAAAGTGGGTCAAGGTCATTCATTTGAACAAACTTGGTAGCCCTTCATCCCAGCATGCTACAGGCCTAATATCAGTACCCTGGGCCTTTTGGTTATTGAGAAGAAGTTGTTCAAAGTAAAATGTTGACGCCGGACAGACGGACGACGGACGCCGCACCATAACATAAGCTCACTTGCCCTTCGGGCAGGTGAGCTAATAACCCTGATACCACTGACACAGACATGGATCTTCCAAATGACAATAACCTTGATACCACTGAAACAGTCATAGGTATTGCCAATAACAATAATCCTGATACCACTCGCACAGTCATAGGTATTCCCTATTAAATAAATAACCCTGATACTACTGACAGTCAAGGGTATTCCCAATAACAATAACCTTGATACCACTGACACAGTTATAAGTATTCCAAATAATAATAACCTTGATACCACTGACACAGTCATAGGTATTGCCAATAACAATAATCCTGATACCACTCACACAGTCATAGGTATTTCCTATAACAATAACCCTGATACCACTGACACAGTCATACATATTCCCAATAACAATAGCCCTGATACCAGTGACACAGTCAAAGGTATTCCCTATAACAATAACCCTGATACCACTGACAGTCATGGGTATTCCCAATGACAACCCTGATACCACTGACAGTCTTGGGTATTCCCAATGACAATAACCCTGATACCACTCAGACAGTCATAGGTATTTCCAATAACAATAACCCTGATACCACTCACACAGTCATAGTTATTCCCTATAACAATAACCCTGATACCACTGACACAGTCATGGGTATTTATAATAACAATAGCCCTGATACCACTCACACAGTCATAGGTATTTCCAATAACAATAACCCTGATACCACTGACACAGTCATGGGTATTTCCAATGACAATAGCCCTGATACCAGTGACACAGTCATAGGTATTGCCAATAACAATAATCCTGATACCACTCACACAGTCATAGGTATTCCCTATAACAATAACCCTGATACCACTCACACAGTAATAGGTATTTCCAATAACAACAAGAGGCCCAATGGGCCTGCATCGCTCACCTGGTATTAATCTCACACTTGTAATCTTGATAGTGCACTAAATAACAGCTACAGGCAGAATATCAGTGTTTGATGCATAAGAACCTACTAAAAGATTTAAACATATGACGCCTGTGACCTCGAATGACGAACAAGGACATTAGGCTGAAAGTGGGAAAGGTCATTCATTTGAACAAACTTGGTAGCCCTCCATCCCAGCATGCTACAGGCCCAATAAAAGTACCCTGGGCCTTTTGGTTATTGTGAAGAAGTTGTTTGAAGATTTTAAGACATCGGACCCCAGTGACCTTGAAAGTTGGTCAAGGTCATTTATTTGAACAAACTTGGTAGCCCTTCATCTCAGCAGGCTACATGCCCAATATAAGTACCCTTGGCCTTTTGGTTATTGAGAAGAAGTTGTTTGAAGATCTTAAGACATCTGACCCCATTGACCTTGAATGTTGGTCAAGGTCATTTATTTGAACAAACTTGGTAGCCCTTCATCTCAGCAGGCTACATGCCCAATATAAGTACCCTTGGCCTTTTGGTTATTGAGAAGAAGTTGTTTGAAGATCTTAAGACATCTGACCCCATTGACCTTGAATGTTGGTCAAGGTCATTCATTTGAACAAACTTGGTAGCCCTTCATCCCAGCATGCTACAGGCCCAATATAAGTACCCTGGGCATTTTGGTTATTGAGAAGAAGTTGTTTGAAGATTTTAAGACATCTGACTCCAGTGACCTTGAAAGTGGGTCAAGGTCATTCATTTGAACAAACTTGGTTGCCCTTCATCCCAGCATGCTACAGGCCCAATAAAAGTACCCTGGGCCTTTTGGTTATTGAGAAGAAGTTGTTTGAAGATTTTAAGACATCTGACTCCAGTGACCTTGAAAGTGGGTCAAGGTCATTCATTTGAACAAACTTGGTTGCCCTTCATCCCAGCATGCTACAGGCCCAATAAAAGTACCCTGGGCCTTTTGGTTATTGAGAAGAAGTTGTTTGAAGATTTTAAGAAATCTGACTCCAGTGACCTTGAAAGTGGGTCAAGGTCATTCATTTGAACAAACTTGGTAGCCCTTCATCCCAGCATGCTACAGGCCTAATATCAGTACCCTGGGCCTTTTGGTTATTGAGAAGAAGTTGTTCAAAGTAAAATGTTGACGCCGGACAGACGGACGCCGGACGCCGCACCATAACATAAGCTCACTTGCCCTTCGGGCAGGTGAGCTAATAACCCTGATACCACTGACACAGACATGGATCTTCCAAATGACAATAACCTTGATACCACTGAAACTGTCATAGGTATTCTCAATAACAATAGCCCTGATACCACTGACACAATCATAGGTATTCCCTAATAAATAAATAACCCTGATACCATTGCCAGTCATGGGTATTCCAAATAACAATAACCCTGATACCACTGGTACAGTCATGAGTATTCCCAATAACAATAATAGTGATACCACTGACACAGTCATGGGTATTGCCAATAACAATAATCCTGATACCACTAACATAGTCATTGGTATTTCCAATAACAATAACCCTGATACCACTGACACAGTCATGGGTATTTCCAATGACAATAGCCCTGATACCAGTGACACAGTCATAGGTATTCCCTATAACAATAACCCTGATACCACTGACACAGCCATGGGTATTCCCTATAACAATAACCCCGATACCACTGACACAGTAATGGGTATTCTCTATAACAATAACCCTGATACCACTGACACAGTCATAGGTATTCCCAATAACAATAACCCTGATACCACTGACACAGTCTTGGGTATTCCCTATAACAATAACCCTGATACCACTGACACAGTCATAGGTATTCCCTATAACATTAACCCTGATACCACTCATAGAGTCATAGGTATTCCCAATAACAATAACCCTGATACCACTGACACAGCCATGGGTATTCCCTATAACAATAACCCTGATACCACTGACACAGTAATGGGTATTCTCTATAACAATAACCCTGATACCACTGACACAGTCATAGGTATTCCCTATAACAATAACCCTGATACCACTCCCACAGTCATAGGTATTCCCAATAACAATAACCCTGATACCACTCCCACAGTCATAGGTATTCCCTATAACAATAACCCTGATACCACTCATACAGTCATAGGTATTCCCAAAAACAATAGTTCTGATTCCTGTCATACAATCATGTGATGGGTCAATTTCCATGGAAACTGTTCCCATAGCATAATTATCCCCAGTAAGATGACCATTGATAACAACACGCTATCACACATTTGTGACGTGACATTTCTGGCAGATGCAATATTCACCTATCCATTAGGGGGCACTATAATTGGAGGTCTTCTGTGTTTACACAGATCGGGAATCGAGGTCTCATATTAACAGGACTACCAGGAAGTATAAATCACTGCCGAATACGAATAAAATTAAAAACAAGAAGACATGAGAAATTAATAATAATTGGATATCGTTGATGCTATCGTCCAAATTAAAGATGTGTACGATAAGTTGGTAATAAAAGTAATATCTTGAGTCCAGAATGAATCTATCAGTCGTCTTCTGTTTTATTTCTGTCAGAGAATTTTCAATTAAGAGTTTTCCACTAATTAACAATGTGATCCAACATATCTTGTAATGATTGAACGAGTTGTAAAACTTGTGTCATTCAATGGCATAGAACTCAATCAACTTCAGCTGGAGGAGAGAAGATAAACAAGAAATGTGATATATAATGCAATTTCAGATCTGGCAGGATCCCAGAAGAATGGGGTGATCCTGTTACAAAAAAAAAATGTTTTCATTTTGTTACTTGGCAATACCATGCTTTCTTTCTATTTCTCCCGATTTTTCTCATTTCACATACCGGGTGCAAACATAAATCATTTTTCTGTACAAATATCTATTTAGTTGTGTAATTCTGTACAAATATCTGTAAAGTGGTGTCATTTTGTACAACAATTTATTTTAGTGGTGTAAATCTGTACAAATGTTTATTTAAGTGGTGTCATTTTGTACAAATATTTATTTAGTGGTGTAATTCTGCACAAGTATTTATTTTAGTGGTGTAATTCTGTACAAATATTAATTTTAGTGGTGTAATTTTGTACAAATATTAATTTTAGTTGAGTAATTCTGTACAAGTATTTATTTTAGTGGTGTCATACTGTGCAAGTATTTATTTAAGTGGTGTAATTCAGTACAAAATGTTATTTTAGTGGTGTAATTCTGTATAAGTATTTATTTCAGTGGTGTCATTCTGTACAAGTATTTATTTCAGTGGTGTAATTCAGTACAAATATTTATTTGAGTGGTGAAATTCTGTACAAGTATTTATTTTAGTAGTGTCATACTGTACAAGTATTTATTTTATTGGTGTAATTCTGTACAAGTATTTATTTTAGTGGTGTCATTCTGTACAAGTATTTATTTAAGTGCTGTTATTCTGTACAAATATTTATTTGAGTGGTGTCATTCTGTACAAGTATTTATTGAAGTGGTGTAATTCAGTACAAATATTTATTTGAGTGGTGAAATTCTGTACAAGTATTTATTTTAGTGTTGTAATTCAGTACAAGTATTTATTTTAGTGGTGTTATTCTGTACAAATATTTATTTGAGTGGTATAATTCTGTACAAGTATTTATTTAAGTGGTGTAATTCAGTACAAATATTTATTTTAGTGGTGAAATTCTGTCAAGTATTTATTTTAGTGATGTAATTCTGTACATGTATTTATTTTAGTGGTGTCATACTGTGCAAGTATTTATTTAAGTGGTGTAATTCTGTACAAGTATTAATTTTAGTGGTGTAATTCAGTACAAAATGTTATTTTAGTGGTGTAATTCTGTACAAAATGTTATTTTAGTGGTGTAATTCTGTACAAGTATTTATTTTAGTGGTGTCATTCTGTACAAATATTTATTTAAGTGGTGTAATTCAGTACAAATATTTATTTGAGTGGTGAAATTCTGTCAAGTATTTATTTTAGTGGTGTCATACTGTGCAAGTATTTATTTAAGTGGTGTAATTCAGTACAAAATGTTATTTTAGTGGTGTAATTCTGTACAAGTATTTATTTTAGTGGTGCAATACTACAAGTATTTATTTTAGTTGTGCAATACTATAAGTAATTATTTTAGTGGTGCAATACTACAAGTATTTATTTTAGTGATGCAATACTATAAGTATTTATTTTAGTGGTGCATCACTAAAATAAATACTTGTACAGAATTACACCACTAAAATACCATTTTGTACTGAATTACACCACTTAAATAAATATTTGTACAGAATGACACCACTAAAATAAATACTTGACAGAATTTCACCACTCAAATAAATATTTGTACTGAATTACACCACTAAAATTAATATTTGTACAAAATTACCCAACTAAAATTAATATTTGTACAAAATTACACAACTAAAATTAATATTTGTACAAAATTACACCACTAAAATTAATATTTGTACAAAATTACCCAACTAAAATTAATATTTGTACAAAATTACACAACTAAAATTAATATTTGTACAAAATTACACCACTAAAATTAATATTTGTACAAAATTACACAACTAAAATTAATATTTGTACAAAATTACACCACTAAAATTAATATTTGTACAAAATTACACAACTAAAATTAATATTTGTACAGAATTAGACCACTAAAATAAATACTTGTTGTATTGCATCACTAAAATAAATACTTGTAGTATTGCACCACAAAAATAATTACTTATAGTATTTTAGTGGTGCAATACTACAAGTATTTATTTTAGTGGTGCAATACTATAAGTAATTATTTCAATGGTGCAATACTATAAGTATTTATTTTAGTGATGCAATACTACAAGTATTTATTTTAGTGGTGCAATACTATAAGTATTTATTTTAGTAGTTTAATACTATGTGTATTTATTTTAGTGGTGTAATACTATAAGTATTTATTTTAGTGATGCAATACTATAAGTTATTATTTCAATGGTGCAATACTATAAGTATTTATTTTAGTGGTGCAATACTATAAGTATTTATTTTAGTGATGCAATACTATGAGTATTTATTTTAGTGGTGCAATACTATAAGTATTTATTTTAGTGGTGTCATTCTTTACAATTATTTATTTTAGTGATTTCATACTGTACAAATATTTAAGTGATGTCATTCTGTACAAGTATTTATTTCAGTGGTGTCATTCTGTACAAGTATTTATTTCAGTGGTGTCATTCTGTACAAATATTTATTTTAGTGGCGTAATTCTGAACAAGAGGCCCAGAGAGCCTATATCGCTCACCTAGATATCTAATCAATCATGGCAAAATGTTCTCCAAATGAGATCCAAGGAAATATGCCAGACCCCAAGGCAAATCTTTGTAGCATATCTGTATTAGATTTTTCATGCCCAGCAATTTAATGTATGGTTATGGGGTGGGGATCTCAACAGCTTCCAAGCCGTGACTCAGAAACTAGGTCCCTAGGGTTGTGGCCAGACCCCAGGGTCTATTCTAATATCAGGACTACGTTCGTCTCTTTATGCCCATCATTTGTATATATAGTTTTGGGCTGGGGATCTCAACCATTTCAAAGTTATGACCCGGGGACTATGTCTCCAAGGGTGGGGCCAAACCCTAGGGCCATCCTGGAAGCAAATGTGCATTCTTCTCTTAATACTCAGCAATTGTATATATGGTTATACGGTAGGGATCTCAACCATTTTCAAGTAATAAACTTTTTTGGGCCCCACCCCTTAGCTGGGGGGTTTGCCCCACCATTTGTACAATTTTGATTCACCAACACCTAGGAATGCTTCCTGTCAAATATGGTTGATATCCATCTCTTAGTTCCAGAGAAAAAGTCACTTAAAGCAATATAGCCAAATACCCTTTATGGCCCCGCCCTCAACCCCCTGGGGGGTCAGCCACACCATTTGTACAATTTTGAATACCTGCCTCCCATAAATGCTTTTGATCAAATAGCATTGATATCCAGTGCACAGTTCTATAGAAAAAGTCGTTTGTAGCAATATAGCCAAATTGCCCCCTTTGGCCCCGCCCCTAAGCCCCCTGGGGAGTCATCCCAACCGTTTGTACAATATTGAATCACCACCACCTAGGGATGCTTTCAGTCAAATATGGTTGATATCCATCTCTTAGTTCCAGAGAAGAAGTCGCTTAAAGCAATATAGCCAAATACCCTTTTTGGCCCCTGCCCCTCAGCCCCCCGTTTGTACAATTTTGAGTCCTTGCCTCCCATGAATGCTTTTGATCAAATATGATTGATATCCAGTGCATAGTTCTACAGAAAAAGTCGTTTGTAGCAATATAGCTAAATTGCCCCCCCCCCCCCCAGCCCCCTGGGGGGGGGGGTCAGCCCAACCATTTGTACAATTTTTAATCTCCACCACCTATGGATGCTTCCAGTCAAATACGGTTGATATCCATCTCCTAGTTCCAGAGAAGTAGTCACTTAAAGCAGTATAGCCAAATAACCCTTTTTGGCCTAGCCCCTCAGGCCCTGGGGGGTCAACCACACCATTTGTACAATTTTGAATCCCTACCTCCCATGAATGCTTTTGATCAAATATGATTGATATCCAGTGCATAGTTCTACAGAAAAAGTCGTTTATTTTAAGTGGTGTCATACTGCACATGACATACATATTGACATACTACATTACAACATACCAGTGTAATGGCCATTTTGAAAGGTTCTTCACGAAAATGATAACGGTCTATTTTTTTTAAATTTTTTTAAATAAAGAACATATGGAGAAGTCTATCACTGTTACCATACCATTACCTTAATGAATCAGCTGTAGGTGATAGAGTAGATTTAACAGGTAGATATACATTCAGTAGCAGTAGAATCAGTTTGTATGGATGACAGTGAACTGTGAAGACCACGACGATACCAGGTATAGCTATACTGCTTATGTGGCAATGCATGCATTCCTATTGATTTTTGAAAGCATTACTTTTTATGGAAATGTTTTACAGCAAATACAGATGGAAATAAAGATGTCTATAGCTTATGTATAGTATCTTACATGAGTTTCCATTTCATTTGAGATTTATGAAACGGGTCTAGATTTTTTTTCAATTTAGCAAGCCTCTGGCAAGCTAAAATGAAAAATTCATGACAAGTTTCATAAAGGGCCGGTTTCCAAAACGGCCCCTTCTCTGATTCAAATTTCCTGTTGGTGGTGCATTGCCCATGCCATTGTGGTCACAAATCTATAAAGTATAAAGATTTAGGTCACTTGGTTTGTTTTTTATGGCTCCTCAAAGTTGTACCGTTCAGAAGCTGTCTAAGTGTTGATAAAATGTGCATGTTATGTAAAATATTAATGAAAATCTAATCAAATGATGGTCACCGTAAAGAATACATTCATGGCATGATTGTGACAAAAAATCATGTTTCCATCGCGCCATTTGGCTGTTTTATGGAAGAAACAATCTCAAAAATGCCATTTTCGATGATAACATTTTAGACACAAAAACTGTGTTTTTTAGAGAATACACCCTTTTATGGGCGTTGGATGCAAACCAATTTTTATCCTATTAAACAGTACGTAATATGCTATTGATGAGAGGAAAAATCATCAAAATGTAAGTGGTGGAACATTTTCAAATGTTGGGTTGAATTAGCCTATGGTTGAATTGCCGATTTTCGACTTTCTTTAGATAATTAACAAAAAAACGAGAGTATTTGCTCGGTATGTTGAGAATATGTACACAGATATGAAAAAAAGTGAGAGAAACACTTTTTCATAAAAAAAATCCAAGATGGCTACTTCACAAGTCCCCGTGGTTGAAGACATTGGCTGACAAATAGACAGAACAACAAACAAAACGTGTTCCTTATGATTTTGGTTGGTTTTCGCATTTACGGGAGTGTTCATAGCTACGGGCGATTGTATAATACCTATATTTATAAGTTTGGTTAGTCACATGGTAACGGGGATCTTTCATATCGAGCCCCAAACATACTTTCGACATATGCACTCCGTTGCCGCATGGAAAACTATTTCAAGTTTTGTCGGAATTTCTTTACCTGTGGTTGTAATGGTCGAGGGTTTTCCAGCGTCCTGTAATACCCAAGGTAGTACAAGATACTGGAGATGTGCGCACACATTCCCATCGTTCTCTCTCCAACTGGGCACTGGCAGTAGTAGTCCTTTATTGGGGCCTCAACATCGGGTGAAACGGTGAACCGTATCCAAACGTTATATTTCGTTTGGCTTTTGTGTCGAGAATGTATTTGACATCGGAGAAGGTCTGGGGAGTGCTGGTAAAGCCACACCTCATAGTCTCCGTCATCACTTAAATGTTCGGCGATGTAACCAGGAGCCAGAGATATCTGATACGTTCCACACGTAATGGTTCTCAAGTAATCAAGATCGAGACGGGGAAACAGTACGGAAGATGCATCCATCTTGACAAACTCGGACCTTGCCCGTCTAGATAGATCCGGATCTGTCTTGACTCTCTGAGCTAAACCATTCGGTGTTGTCAAACGGTCCTTCATACGTTCAGCCATTAGCCTATCTTTGGCATCTCTCTCTGGAGATCTCTGGTAGATCGGTCCTCTAATACCATTCAGACAGGCTGTGACGGTTCGAAGCAAAGCCTCGATGACATTGATAAAGCTGTTAGACACCAATTGCGTTCGGAAGAACGTCCAGTGTTTCAGACGACCATGATAGGATTCCACAATCCACCTCGATTTGGTGATAGTTCTGTCAAGATTTGCTTGGACGTCAGAATGTTGACTTTGACCGGGTTTCAGGTATGACGGCATGCTAGCATTGAGGCCAGAGGCTTCGAGAACTGGTAGGACATCTCTAAAACCTCGGTCAACGACAACGTTGTCGTCTGGTTGTAGCCAAGTAACTAGCTTGTCCATGACTTTTTTTGTAATTGTAGCATCATTTTCGCTGCCAGTGAATGGTCCTACTGTGTCCAGAATGTAGCCATCTGGTAAGGCGATGCTCATGAATTTGAGATAGTTTCTCTTCTTCTGGCCACAGTAGGACATTCTCTGGAGCTTGTGGTCGGAGCTTTTCTGGATATAAATATAGGTGCCATCTAATATGGCAGTGGCTTTATCTCCAAAAAATGCTTCTGAAAAGACAGTATTGTGCCCGAGCAACTGTTCTCTTGTCAAGTGATCCGGACCTAGAAATTGTGGGACTATCGATGTGTCTAATGCCTGTACTATGGAGTGGAAAGTTTTGGACACACTTGACTTGGAAATTCCAAAAAGAGAAGAACACTGACTCCAGGAAATGTCGGTTTTCAGTTTTACCCAGAACAGTAATAGAGCATCGTGTGTAGTCTTGGTATATATACCAGATGAAAGATATGGGGAACAGTGCGAGTGGATTTCGAGGAACTGATCTTTGGACCAACCTGTCCAGGCCATGCATGCCGAGTCATCAAGAGAAGAAAAGCTTATTGTAAACGCAGACTGGTTCTGTGAAAGGACGTGCGACACCTCTAGGAGGTCATTAATGATTTCGGACGATTTTGATGGTAACTGAGATTCCAAGGAACCTCTACCATCAAGGACAACCTCTGTAGACGGATCTAAGTCGTTACCAATAAGGTGAATGGAGCAGACGCGGGATGAGGTGGGACACCACAGTTTGTGTGAATAGATCAGGTGATGTCTTGCACGTTTTGGTAAGACTGATGATTTTGTTCCATTTCTTGCAAAGGTAACAAGACAGAGACAGCATTTTTTGTGTGAAGATGATCCATTCAAAAGATCATGAAGGGTCAGCAACGGCAGGATATGGGACGGGGAGTCGTCTTCTTCCTCTATTTCCTGGTTCTGCTCGGGTTCAGGTTCAGGCTGATTTTTGTTCCGAAGATACTTCATGTAGCACTTCTGGCAAATAAGTGCTTGTTCCTTTGCTGACATCAATCCTTGTTGCACCAGCGTATCTAGGAGCCATTTATATTGTGGACTATTTACATTGCGTGCACTTCTGTTCTTATTGCCACTACGTTTCTTGAAGTATACTTGACACCCTTCTCCAACACATTTACCCTCCATCTTGAAACAATAACGATTGGTTTATGAAGCGTCGATAAAGTAACAAAATAGCAAGCCACCGATGATTGCTGTAAACAGCTAATACTTAGTAGTTTGGTACAATTATGCGAAAATGTGTGATAAATAACGAACAACTAATTACACAAAATAACAAGACAATATAATAAATCACATTCAATACCTCCAAGAAGCGCAGAATTGATTGATTACTTAGAACAAAATAAAGTATTTCATATGGATAATCTATCTATTCGATGTGGCGTGGTCGGCAGGCACAAAGAAAGTGAGACAAGTCAGGGTCCCAACCCTGACAGAGCCACAACGCTTTGGAGATGGGACAATAAAACAAGGAAAGTGAGACAAGAATAGCTAGCGTCGAGTCAATGATTCCGTAAACGTATAGACAAAGACAAGAAGATACGGATAAATGTACAAGGCCACACGATCAGAAAATTCAGAAGAGGACAACTTGAGATAGAACAGTATTCATGTATCAGGGTGTCCTCAGTGTAAATCTTTATATCGATACTGTTTATTTAGTCGTTACACATCATAAAACTGTCATGAAAATATCCGCTCTGATATTCAATATAAAAGTTTGTATATAATAAGCTATATAATAGGGTTTCAGACAAGGTTGTTACTCATTTCCCCTTTTCTTTCAATTTACAACCACATTCAGGCGGCGATATGAGAACGTTCCACCACATGGAATTAGCTGATTTTTGGTACACATATGAAACAAGTAAAGCTCTATCCGATTTTCTGATGGAAATTTGCATCCAAAACTATATAACGGGAGAAAATTGCAATTTTATGGCATTTTTCTTCATAATTGTGTCTCTGCAAGTGCATTTTCATCCGAGAATATTTTTTTTTTTGTTTTATGAATAAACACGATGTTTTGGAAATATTTATCAAAAGAAATTTATACTATGTTGCGAATTACAATTTCGAGATAACCTTCTTTTATTTACGAACTTATGTCTTTGATGCTGAAATTGACAACTTTATAAAAATACATTTTCACTGAAATTATGAAATCTGGGTGTCGGAAAGGTGTAAAATTATTCTTCGGAAAAGAAAAAAACAGTAGTTGAGCTAGATAAGAAATTATACGGGGGCAGGCTCCTATGGAGAATTAACATTATTGGAAACAGGCCCTTTCATATGAAATGAAAACGAGTGTAAGATCCCTTTTATCACATAATCAAGATTTGTGGCATTTATTCGTGTGAAACGACAATTTTCATGCAACCTTAAAATGTAAAAAGCCGCCATTTATACTCTGGTGCCTTAGTCTTTGACGACATTTACTTGTCCTAGGTGTGACATCACAATTGAAACAATTGAAACTTAATTACAACCAATCACAGGGCGGATAGGTCATATTACATGGGCCAATACGCAAAAATATGACATGGGTATATTCACTGGATAACAAAGCACATTATGTGATAAAGAAGTGACATACCCTTCATGTATAAATTCTTCCATGATGTGACACTCTGAGACAATCTGTGGCTGGGCGGCCTTGATAATGACGTAACACAGGATTGGTAGGAGGTCGTCTGCTCCCCTGTGGGTACATAAATTAAAGTAGACATTAAAAATCAGCAGGCCTTAAATCAAACACCACAGAGAAGCACATTTGTTTCTGATATAGGCTCTAAAATCTGCATAAAAGACTGTTTTTTATTCGGTAACATTCTTGCAGTACTGTGAATACACAGTGTACTTGTACCAAAAATACCTACACATGATTAGAGTCTGTAGAAAGAAGTACAACAGATACGTATCCTCAAATATATTTCAAACGAAACTGCAACAATTCAAATTTATGTCCCCTGGTATAAACTAAACATTTTACAGTAAGTAATTCTTAAGTAACACAAATCTCCTACAGGTTTGGGGAAGAGATGACCTTCTCTGTCCCACTTGACTTCATGTCCAGTGTTTAGATAAGGTCCAGCTTATGTGGTGTCCCTGTACAACTAGTGGGCCTTCTGTTGCCTTTGCTTAAGGAATATGAAGATACCAAAATGTGTCGGTTGTACCAATTGCAATAATTTGAATTTTTATCTTTTCTTTTTCCTGAAACTTTATATTTCAGAGCCTGCTTTTTATCACAACTGCCATTTAACCCATTTTCTACCCCAAAATGGACAGAAAATAATCCATTGCATTGCTTTAAGATCACCAGTTACCCAAAATTGATTAAACAAACCTGTATGAATAATAAGCTGTATAATAATGACACTTACACAGAGGGCACCTTGTCGTCACTCGCCTTATTGCCTTTATAGTGGTCCTCTATACACTGACAGATCTGTCGGGATGACCGCACTGAAACAAAAACATTAATAAAATTGTTGACAGGTTTTGAGAGCAACAGATGACTAAAATGTTGTCCTTGAATAAAATAATATGTTGAATTCAGTTGGTCCAGACATGCTCTATGCCAATTAAAGTCATAATCATTTTACTTTCATTCAAGGAATGGTATTTTAAATATTATCTCCTATCTCTTGTTTTGAGTCCTTCTACTCCTGGCAAAGTTTGGGGCCACAAGTTAAATTCATACCAGGTAATATATAATGTTGCATTCCTTTGGTCCAGGAAAACTGTATGCCAAATAAGATCAAAATCCCTGAAAGGTAAACTGCTTTCTATTTCTTTTGAGCCCTGCCCCTGTATCCCCAGCAAAAAAAATCAAGAAAAATAACATTTAAACTTTTTCAAATTTCAAACGTACTTAAGGATAATACATGTAAAGATAAACCTTTTTTTTCTGTTTTAACTCATTCACTCAAGAAATTTCATAGTGAACTTTTCCAACCTTTGAATTGGAAGAGTTCAAATGTGTCTTCAGGGTTGAATGAGTTCAGCTCTGCCCTTCTGCCTCCAAAGGGACAATCTTACAGCATCAGCTGTCTTGGTCTTTTAGTACACAAGTGAAATACAGACGGACATGGATCCTACCTAGACACTCTAGCTTGTCCAGTAGGGTACACTGTGTAGTGATGGCCTGTACTTGTGCCACCGCCGGCTGGTAGGGGTAGCTGTTGTCCTGGTCACATGACCCCTGATCCAGGCGTAACTTCTTGCTGATGTTGAAGTCCTTCGGGGTGCTGTGTTGGTGCCTAGTCATCACATAGGCAACAGCTATCTCCTTTGGCTCATTAGCGAGTCTAAGCATACAAACAACACCGTCAGATTACGCTATATATACTAGGTACAGAAACAGCTCAAAATAATAGATTCTAGTTACATAAAAAAAATCATTAAATCTAGGTAAGGAAACAATACAAAAATCATTCAATGTACAACACAAAATCACAGTCTAGGTACAGAAAAAAATATGAAAGATGTCATATTTTAAGGTAAGACTTTTCCCTCAAAGCTCTTTACCTAACTCAAAACTAGAAAATATCTACCGAACAGGCAAACTCAATATGAACAAGAGCTGTTGGAGAACAGAATAGCTCGCCTATTGGTGACTTATGTTGTAAAATAGCAAATATCAATAGACACACATGTACAGTAAAACCTCGATATAATGCCTGTCATTTCACTGCCACCTCACTTACTGCCAACATATTTTCAGGTCCCCTTAATTATGTTTTTCTTAAGAATTCCTTATACGTTTCCCTCAATTTATCGCCAAACCCTTTTATAATGCCAACATTTCTTTGAACAAATGATGGCAATATAACAAGATTTTGCTGAACCTTAACATATTAGAAGAGATGACCAGCCAACGTGAAATAGTCAACAGCGTATTGATCGTGATGACCAATCCAACACTGCACAAAAACACTTGCCCAAAAACTTGAACCAAGTATAACTAACCAGTTTTGGCCCCTAAAATAATGAAAATACAATTCAGAACATTGCTTACACTCCATATAAATACTCCAACTTTATAATAGACAACAGCCTATTGATGGTGGGACGCCGACGACGGGGTGATTACACTAGACCCCCTATTCTCCAAATAGGCGAGCTAAAAATGAGATATCTATTTTTCTGGACAGAAAACATAGAGCAAACCTTGTTACTTACCTGTACAGTGATATCAGGTACTGCCAGATAGGCTGGAAAAATGGTTTCTCTAAACACGCATAACACTGGTCCTGACCTGCTGGGGAATCCAGCTGTTCATATGTCATGGTAAAAAGGGCCTGTATTTTCTCTAGATAAATCTGCACATCCTGTGATATACCCTTCAGGTGACGATGGTATGCCTCATTTTTCATATTTGCAAGTTGCTTGTCCATTGCCTGCACATGCTCAACACGTGGGCGACGTACAAATTTGTTACTGGACGAATGTCTTCTGTTGGGCGAGGAGGACTTACTGTCCGAGACTGAACCTGATTTATCACAAGACTTTTTGTTTGATTCCGACTGGTTAGAATTCTGTGTATCACATGATTTTGAATTTGATTTTGATTGGTCAGAATTCTGTGTGTCTTTATCCAATTCACTGGAATGATATGTGCTGTTTTTATCTGTTGCTGACAAGGAGGAATACGGAGGAGGCATCCATTTATCATTTCCCTGATCATTGTTATCATCATCATCAACATCATCATCATTGTCGTCATTATCATCATCATCATCATCATCATCATCATCATCATCATCGAACAAATCATCCATATTTTCCAAACTGTACTTCTCAATATCATTTGACACTTGTCTGAGAATTTTGTTCACTTCCTTGTTTTCATGTTTTAATTGTGTTTTCACTTTTTCTCCTTTATCTAAAGCAATTTCTAAATCCTCTTTTATATCAGAAGAAATATCCTCAAGCTGGTTCACCGTTACATATTCACTTTCTTCTTCCTCTTTAGTTTTTTCATCTTCAACATTACTACTATCATCTGTCACTTCCATAGATTTGTTTTCACCTGGTGTTACACTCTGTTCATCTTTTTCAAATACATCTATCTGATCTGCTTCATCCTCCTCCCCCTCCTCCTCAAGGGAGTCACTATCAGAGTCTCCTCCAGACTCCTGGGAATCGTCCCATACTTTTGCCACCCCTGGTGGAAACAAACTCGTAGAAAGGGGAACCTTGATCTCAGACAGGTACTCAATCTTTTTGGAGACGAGGGGATGGATCTTTTCGTACAGCTTGAACTGGTAAAGTTTCAGCTGCTGAGTTAGAGGATGGTCAGAACACCTGTATGAACAGTAGGATACAATGTCAGATGAAATATTACATGAACAGAAAAACATGGCATTGACTGGAATATAACATTATCAGGAATACCACATTTATATTATGTCAACAGAAATATCATATTAGAATTTTTCATAGAAATAATAAATATAATCAAATCAAATGTGAAAAGCAAACCATTTTGCCATCCTATTACCTTATATTACATTGTAAAACTTAATCCAATACCTGGAGTAAATGCCTTCTCCTCCCTCCTTCCCTGGTTGACATAATTCTGAAAACGTACCAGAGAGGTGTCTAGGAAGACATTGTGTTCTGTGTTGCCTTCACACAAGAAGCAATATTCCCAACAGAGAGCTTTTTACATTACTAGTTTAAAACACAAAACACTTACTTTAAGATACCAAGGATGAGCTGCTGCATTAACTGAGCATCATCAGGGTTTTCTTGTAGTTGTAGTCTCAAGTCTGTCAACCAACTCTGAAATAAACAACGGTCAAAGCAGCTAAAGAAGAGCGAAGACAAGGAGAATATACGAAAATGTAAATACAAGATGTAGTAGGTAAATAGAGAAGGAGAGGGGACAAAATCTGTCAGATCATATGATCATGTTTAGGAGTACAACTGGCCAACTTTTTTCCTCTGAAATTGTAGATGTAAAGTTTTGAAACTACAAACAGCTTTTGTTGTCACCAAACTAAGTATTTACCGTGTCCTGTTCATATTCTAACACCTTCTTATAAATTTCTTTCTTCTGTTCTTCTTCCTCAGACATTCCATCAACACTGTTAAATTTTCTGTTGTAAAACAAAAATAAAAGCTACATAATTACCAAAGTATTGATATCAAGATGGATAAACACTGTAGGAAGATGCTACACATTTGTATAGAGGAAAATCATTAAAAATAGAAAAAGATTTTTTTTGAAAAAGAAAAAAACGAAAAAAATGTCCATTACTTAATTGTGATTCTGTTTAGTTTTTCAATTAATTTTCCATCAAAAAGATTATTAATATTACAAATTATGCATAAAAATAAATTACCTAGCCGCTTGCTCCTCCAGTCTGTGTTGTCTTTCCTGGATCTTTTTCGCAAGCTTTTATCAAATTAAGGATAAGTTAGCTGTAATATATTACACCTTTACAACTTAGTTAATATTCCACATGCCTATGTCTGCATATCATTTCACTGATATAAGCTTAAATAAAAACAATGTGAGCAGAGGCTTGTTCACATAGATACCCCCCCCCCCCCCCAAACCTTCCTCCTACAACTGGGGGGTGGAGACCCAACATCCCTGCAAGGAAGTCAGTTCCATAGTGGCGGTAGGGATACTGGGGTGGATACCTTTATGGTATTCAACAGTGCTCATCAGGGCAAGCAGAGCAAATGAAAAAAAAAATGATGAGCAACAACACCACTGAATCCGGTACAAAATGTAATGTTTGATTTCAGGTGGTCGCTTTGCCTATGACCTTTTACCCTTTAACTTTTATGATGACCAACAAAATCTAATCAGATGTACAACGCAACGTACTGTTGTGTATAAATTAACTAAATGGGTTCATAAGATATCCTGTACAATAGCTTCTTACTACCAATGGATGTACAGACAATGTGATTACTATATACCCCTCACTAAGTTGGGGGTACAGTATATACCCCTCACTATGTTGGGGGTACACTATATACCCCTCACTAAGTTGGGGGTACAGTAAAATAAAAAAAATGGCATTTTGATTCAAATATGTGCATACTGATTAGATCCTTTTTAGTGTGTACCATTTTTATTTTTCACATGGGAAAGAGTAAATTATGTTAAATATGTAATATTGGTACTTTATGTATCTGATGAAGAACAGACAGCGGAAAATATTGGTCTTAATCACACAAGAAGTTGGATAGCAATTATGCATGATGTAAAAATTAATGACGACAGTTACACAGAAATAGAGACCAGCCTCACCTTGAGTAAGCATTTCCACAAATCTGCTTTAAACAGTATCATTCTATATGTATCCATTAGAATCCCCCCTGGAATAGTAATTTTAAGTTCCCAACTTCGGTAATTAAGCCTCCATCAGAGACACATCCCTGACATCTGAACATCAACACAAGAGACAATCCCTGTCCCAGACTGAAACAAATAATCTAAGGGTTCTTTTGATATTATTAAATACAGTATTTGAATTTGTACAGCCATCCTCAAATTTCAAGAACTTCACAGTCCATCTGCACAGAAATACATACTAAGGGGAGTTACTCCCAATATGTCCCAGGAAAACCAAAATTTGTTGTAAACATCATTCAAAATCTTATATTTTTTAATGCAGATGTTTCATAAATTCTTAGTTTCTAAGATGCACACATGTAAGTAAATAATTTTCATTTTTAAATACCATGAAAGTTACATAGAGTTTTACACAGAAATACAAGCACAGTTATATGGGGATTTAACATCCCTTTTACCACAAAGTATTTATCCAGCAAATCAACCCGATTTAACAACAAGGTTGATGTCAGTTCTTATGGATCTCCCTCATACACTAATGTGTACAGTGTTAACCAGGGCTCAGTCACAGTTAGCTCCCTTTGAAGGATACAGCTTCTTCTTGAGCCTTTGCAATTGCTAAGTTTTCAGCTATCTTCCTCTGTAATGTCAAACTCTGAAAAAATAGAGAACATATTGAGGAAGCTCATGTGAGTTATCTCCCTTGACCAATAGTAAACAGATCTGTTATAACCCCACGGATATCATATGATATAATAAGAATATGCTACCATACTGTAACATAATGAGACTTAACCCTTTCACCCCTAGGTAACTTTAGTAGACTCTACCATGCATTGATATGGATGAGTCCATGATGATCTACAGTGGTGAAAGGTACATGCAGAAGAGATCGTCGTAAATAAAAAAATCAAATGTGTTTCATTTATGGCAATTTGATCTTGAGACTAAGATACAAAAGATTTGTATGCATTGACAAAACTGTGCAATACTGAATTCATTGTTAGGGAAATCACTGACACAAATCATTTGAGCGGGTATCATAGCATAACATGTATCCTGAAATTGTGCATTTTTCAAATTTGGAAGAAATACAAAACTCCCACCTGGAAGAGAAAGTTTTAACATCATTAACACGAGGACAATAGATCTTTGTTCTATCTTTTTTTGAGCAATTCATACCAAACTGGCGGCAGCCGACTTTCGGGTGCCCAGGCCTCCCATCCTTGTTTTATAGGCAATCATCAACTGATGGTTCTTCATCATGGCTACCTCTGATGGAGTCAACACCTTTTGTCTACAAATGAGATCACGTCTCAAGTTAACAGTAGTAGTAATCATATACTGGAATTTTACTGTATTGCAAAATAAACAATTTTGTTCTAGCCATGCTTTGACAGAGAACCAGTGTCCTATCTCCATTATAAATAACCTGTCTGAGAATTACTACACATCTTAACATTCTTTGTCTGAACAGTTTTATTGAGAACCTGCATTGACCACACATCCTATCTCCATTATAAATAACCTGTCTGAGAATTACTACACATCTTAACATTCTTTGAGAACCAAACATGTCTGATCAGTTTTATTGAGAACCTGCATTGACGACACATCCTATCTCCATTATATAGCAGGTACTTTAACTGAGAAGCAGTGGTGACTATAACCATATTAACGTACTTTGTCTGAGAACTGGCAATAGGGAGAGGGGTTGGGGCAGAGGAAAGTCTGAACCGACTATCCAGAGCCCCAAAGTCCAATGATTTCTGATTGACAGGTGTGGCTGGGGCTGACTTGGATTCTGGGGGAAAGAACTGACTGTCAGACCTCACTAGCAGGTTCTGTTTATCTGGTGATATTCCTGAAAATAAATCAAACCTTAAAATATCTCTGACCAACAGCATATCAATACAACCTTGTCACATTTCTGAATAAAAAAATATTGAATTCTTTTATTTTATCAAAAATCATATAGATGATACAGTAAACTTTACTTATGAGGTAAAAGTTATTCAATTCTTTGAGTGTTTTTGAAATACTCTGTTAACCTTTATTGATGAGGTTCAAATAAAGACAATGAATACATGAATAGATTGCAGGTGTCCTTGTAGATTCACAGCAGGTTTATCTACATTCAGTTGTCAGAATAAATATATTTATCATTGTTATGTAAACGAGTGGACGGGATGTCCGTGTCTTGTCTCGCACGTGCAGCTACTAGTGCACGTGGGACAGGTATGCTTGGGACAGTAGCGACACGTACAGGTGTCTGTGTTCGCCTAGCTGTTGATCAGTCCGGACGTACTTGTTATCGCTGATATGACCGAGTTAAATACCGAGGGGGATAGTATTGGTCCTACGGATAGTGTTCCGGCCCCAAAACCAGTTAGTTCTAATAACGACGCCTTCCAGGCTTTGGACTTATTTACTACCTACCTTGACGCAAAATTGAAAGGTCTACGGG
>NW_018480064.1:280339-282200 GCF_002113885.1 Mizuhopecten yessoensis | reverse complement strand
TGTACGTCCTCGTTGCTAGGCGGACGAACTCCCGGTAAAGAGTTGGAGTTTTATATGATAAATAATTTATGTTCGTTTGAGGGAAGCGAATTAGAATATAAATATATTTATCATTGTTATGTAAACGAGTGGACGGGATGTCCGTGTCTTGTCTCGCACGTGCAGCTACTAGTGCACGTGGGACAGGTATGCTTGGGACAGTAGCGACACGTACAGGTGTCTGTGTTCGCCTAGCTGTTGATCAGTCCGGACTTCCCGCCCACCCGCCCATTCTTGTTAGTACTTGTTCAGTTTTTGGGTGGCTGTTACATTATATTTCCAGCAATCCTTTCACATGGGGAATGAAACAACCTGATTTGTGTACAGCTATTTTGGAGCATGAAGGACAAGACGAAGTGGCCAGCAATTCCCGCACAGCACTGGGATTACGGATCCATTTTCCGATTTCCATGTAATTTTACCTGAATAAATATGTACGTCCTCGTTGCTAGGCGGACGAACTCCCGGTAAAGAGTTGGAGTTTTATATGATAAATAATTTATGTTCGTTTGAGGGAAGCGAATTAGAATATAACCTTAGTTTTATGCAAAAAGAAATTATTTCTTTATATAACCTTCGTATGTATTTACAAAGAGTAAATTACAATAAACTAAAACAATTTTTAAAAAATCTATAACAGAATCCGGGTTCGACAGAAGTACAGCAGCCTACACTGCCAAAAGTCTATGTAGCTCACTGGGCTCCTTTTAATATCAACCAAAGACCAAGTAGAATGTCATTCATTAATGGGGTAAAGAATTGACAATCAGTGTTCAAAACTCACAGCATCTCAACTTTATTTTAACATAATATTTGGCCTATGGCCCTTGCAGCACTTCCACCTTGTGACCCCGGCTACTGAAGAGAAAAAATTGTGAACCTCTGCTTGCTATTGGCGAAAATGTTCAAGCTCAGGAATGTCATCCAATTTTCTTTTACTTTGAGACTACACAACAGAATGTTACATGTAAAAGAAAAGTGACCTACCTGAAGTGAACTGGTTGACAATGGCCACAGTTCGCTCCATGCACTGGTTGCCAAGGCGTACAAATCGTACCACTTCCTTAGTGATATGAACCTGCCCACCTAGTTAAAAAAAAAAAAGTTTCATAATTTTGGTTTTCAGCAAAGATGCAACTTACATATCAAAGATTAAATCAAGCTGTACTTCTTTCTAACATTTGTTTTATATTAATTTATGTTGAACTAAGAACTGGGGTCAGTCACACAAAATTTAACAGACATGAAAAATATTTCAACCTAGAATTCACAAATGAATGATTTTACAAAATACACCAGTTTCACGTACTTACCATCAGACTTGACATTCTGTAGTAACTTAGTGGTGATGCGAAAGATGCATTCAAGGTACTTGAGGTAGGCTTCCTGAAAAAATGAAGAAATTTTGAAAACTGAAAACATATCTTAGCAAGAGAAACATAGCCTCAGACAAGATATCACTTCATACCAGTCAGTGCAAATGAACCTGCCAAAGTGTTGACTCCACTAAAAGGAATTCTCAGGATTGACTCCAAGATGCTGAACTTGGAAAAATGACTTTGAAAGGACTTGATACTGTGCATGATAATCTCATTATCTTGCTCTCAAAAGGATTACCATACCGAAAAAGATTTGAAGATTTTTATTAGGTCACCTGAGACAAAGTCTCAAGTGACCTATTGCTATCGCCTTTTGTCCGTCGTCGTCCGTCGTCCGTCGTGCGTCCGTAAACAATTTACATTTTCGACTTCTTCTCCAAAACCCCTGAACCAATTTCAATGAAATTTTGCAGGGACCTTCCATGGACAAAGGTCAACAAAAA
>NW_018480064.1:246740-278387 GCF_002113885.1 Mizuhopecten yessoensis | reverse complement strand
ATCCCTACCCCCAAGGGCTGTAGGGTGGGGCCCAATGGAGTCTGTGTGCTAAAATAAAATTTCTTCATTTTCGTTGTTTAGAATCAGAGGTGCTAGTTTCAAATACTTTTCAGTCTTAAATCTGCATGCTAGATATTGAATAAGGTGATTTTATTGTTTTTTGTCACTTTGAATAATATTTCTGTTCATGTTAAAAACAAAAATCAACTCTCTGTATAAATATATCAGGTGACCGTTAAGGCCCATGGGCCTCTTGTCATGAAGCTTATGATCACAAGAATTTTTGTGCATGAGAAAACTTAAGAATGTTGATTTTTTTAAACTTATGCAGGATTCAAATCTTTCAGTAAATGTACATACACCAGGCCTTTCACTCATGCTTGTTTCTTATGATACATTACATAGTCTTATAAATTACATGATTATTGCATGGAGACCAGATACATGTACAATACTAGTTTAGCACTAAACAAAATGGCTATAAAATGGCTTTTGTTTTCAGTAGACCTATGATATGTTTTTTATAATATTCTGCTCCACCTGTCATTTTCTGGGTGGTATTATATATCAATAGTTATTATTTTTTCATATTATTACCGACAAGTGATTGGCCACGAGTGCATCACGTGTCCACCGATAAAAACCGATATTGACTTGAAGCGCATGATTTTTGTTGAAGGACTGGATGTTTCTAAAAATAGAATTATGACGTACGTGTCTCCAAACAATGCACCGTCCCACTTCTTAAGCTTTTTTTTTTTTGCCAGATTGCTTACATTACCGTTTTGTAAAATAATAAAACAATTGTAGCCTTTCACTTCGGTCAATACCTGGATTTATCGAACTCAGCCAGAGGCTATAATTGATTATTATTTTTTCATATTATTCCCGACAAGTGATTGGCAAGGAGTGCATCACGTGTCCATCGACAAAAAACGATATTGACTTGGAGGGTGTGATTTTTGTTGAAGGACTGGGTGTTTCTAATAATAGAATTATGACATGTCTTCGAACGAGCGCATTGTCTCGCTTCCATAGATTTTTGCTGTGATATTTTTTCAGATTGCTAACATTACTGTTTTGAAAATAATAAAACAATTGTAGCCTTTGACTTCGGTCGATACCTGGATTTATTGACCCGAGAAAAGATATATTGACCTCGGACTGCGTCCCCTGTTAATATATCTTTTCTAAGGTCGATAAATCCAGGTATCGGCCTCAGCCAAAGGCTATAATTGAATAATATTATTACAAAGTGAACCACCAAATAGGTATTTTGGTACTACTCCCAATGATGAACAGAAGGTTGAAACAAGAAATTCATAATATTTTTTTAACAATACATTTGTAATATATACATGACAGGGAGACTTAAATGGATATTGGAATTACACCTCATTGAATAACAGTATATTGTGATGGCATGATATCCAAAGTACACTGACACATCAACACACCAGAATAATAGAATTCACATCATCTGAATACATGATGCAGTCCAATAATTAATCAAAATCATAATTCATATAAACTTTTCATGTGATTACCCCATGAAGTGTAACAGTACAGGCTTCTGAGAAAACACACATATTTGGTACATGGTCTATGACTAAACGGACATTTTTTTCCCAATCTCATCCGTGGGTCCGTTCCCCAATTAAATATCCATGATTATTTTAAACACGTTGTGGTATGTTTGCGTTACATTCTCAGGAATCTCTCTGAATTTGGCTCTTTGATCAATATTTGATATCAAATTTTCAGTTCAAATTTACTGTTTGTTTTTCAAAAATTAAAAGTCGGCACCAATACCAAAAGTCTGTAACAATTAATTGCAAGTCAGCTGTGCCCAAAATCTTTGACAGCTGTCATATTATTATGAGTAGTAAACCTATGGTGGAATTTGTAATGTAAATTTGTTTTAAATATAAACATATGGTAGTTATTAAATTTTTCTGAAACGAAGTATTTTTGGATTAATTTTAGGTTTTTGTAAGGCTTTTGTGGTGTTTTTAATATTGGGTAAATGGTGACTCGGACACTGACAGTCACACTGCTCCAGGCATGATAGATATGGGTAGGATGAAAAAATAATAAGAGTTAACTTTGCAAGCGTGACAGGTTTCCTACATAAACACATATACATAATAGAGTATATTTGTTAACCTTTGGCCTATTTCCATCACCATCTAATCGGAGTGCATCTGCAACTCCTTTCATTACAGTTGTCAAAACCACAGCAGACTCCATTCTCAACTTCGGGCATATCCGTCTTCGCTTCCGTATTACGGAAGCTATCGATTTGGTTTTAATTCTACTTTCATTATGAAAGTTGACAAAATAAATTCGCTTTCACTATCATTTATATAAGTCAATCACTATTTGGTTAAGTTATACAATAAAATAGAACAAATGACTCTGATTTTACATTTTTTTTATAAATCACATTTATCAACTTCCGTTTACGATGCGAGAGCGTGAAGCAAGATGGCGGACGAAGAGGAAATTCTGTTACAAGGAAAATCAATTGCCGGGCTACGTGTTGTTGATTTAAAGAAAGAATGCGACAAAAGAGGTCTTTCAAAAGCAGGAAGCAAGTCGCAATTAATCGAAAGGCTTAAAGCTGTACGTAAATGAAGCAGAATTCATGTTCAAACAAGTGGTTATTACAACATTATTCCAGATTCACAAAATACATAATACGTGCTTGTACAGTGGCTAACGTAAAGTCACAGCGTTTCTTTGAAAACAACGGGGCTGCTGAGCTGGTTGGCGACCAATTGAATTCTCGCCATGCCATGTTAAGAGTTGCCCTAGAAATAAACTTTTGTTCCCCTGTAAACGACACTTGCTGTCGAACCACTCCGCTTTTTTTACTATTATAAATCACTAAATCAGCGTTCCTCATTGTGGCTTGGTGGTAATTGGTCGCCAATAAGAATGCATTGGGGTGCCCACCCCGAATGGAGCATGTGCAATACATGTACTGTGATAAATAGACTTCTACTATGATATAGGTGTTAAAATAGTGTTTGTAGGCTAGTGCAGTGAGAAATAATAGCATCTGGATTTATGAATAATAATAGTCCACTAAAACTGACCTTAATGGCAGGCCCAAAATTTCTGATCGATTGACTGTTTATGGTTAGCTATCGACTGCCAATCAAAATTACATCCGGTTAATTTGATAAAATGTAAACATTAGTTACGCAATGAATTTTTAGCAGACACAAACTAATTAGCTCATTGAATTTATACATATTTATCACATTAATTAGTAATATCAAAATAACTCTGATATTCCCATCCCTTATAATTCAAAAACAACTTGGTTGCGCGGAAAAGGTAAACTGGTACACATGTTTTGTTGTCACCAAGTCGAATTAACAGAAGCAATTCTGATTGGCCAATACATATTGATGTATGCAAGATGGCTGTTAATATGAGCAGTAGAAAGCACCTCAATTGAATAAAACAATGTAGCGTCCATATTTTATCGAGCACAGACATGACATTTAGTCAAGTGAGTGAGAAATGAATCAACTGAAATAAAGGTATAAATATTTTCTCCAACAAACATGTAAAACGCTAACAGTCGCTGTCGTCAGATTTAGACGACAATCCCATGTTTTATAGAGCAGTTGATAGCTAACTAACAAACAGGCGACCAATCAGACTTTTTTCTGCGATTATGGTCAGTTTTAGAGGACTAGGATAATAGGATAGCTATTAAAACATGATGGTCTGAGTTTCATACATATGTCATATTACACAGACATTGTTAATGCAATGATTGTGTTTTTGCACAACACCTTTAAGACAATACCTGTTGTAAATTAATTTAATTATTGAATACATATAGTTGTGCAATAGAATGTAGGTTGATATATTAAACAAACATCAAAGAAATTGATTAATAAATTTGTAAGTTATTTTTAAAATAATATGTATCTCTTTTTGGTTTTTTTATAGCAACTTCTCTTGGAAAAATTGCAGCAGCAGCCAATAAATGAATCAGGTAATATAACTACACCATGTTGCAAGAATCTCCATAATTACTGTAGGAAACAAGTAGTACTTGCTATTTGATATTAAAAGGCTACAGATAGTTATACCTATATTGTCCCCTTGTATCCTCAATACCTGGATATAAACCATGTCTATTACATTACTTAATTGGTAATTTGACTTTTCCCATTCATACTTAAGAACAATATTGTGAAAAACCCTCTATAGAAAAAAATGATAATTTAATACATTATTGTTTTTGTTGACTTCTAGATGAAGCTCCAAACAGCAAGGTATGTGGGCTTTTTCAAATCGCATTTGTTACATCATTGTATTATTTAAAAAAAAAGTTGTTCCAAATAATGCTTGTATTAAAATATAAATAAATTTCTTAAATAAAGATTAAGTCTAAAAATCATGATCGGTTTCATCAGTCTTCACTCATGCTTGATGTACTCAGCAAAATTTTCCAATAAGGTTGCTGATCAATAATACAGCAGATAAATTAGATTTTATTCTTTCAGGACAGTTTAGTTGCTGTGGTTGTTCCACCTGAACTGGTGCAGGCAAAAACACATCCACAGAGTTCTTGTTGATGTGAAAACCAAAAATAAACGAACAATTGTCTCGCCCCAACTGAGAACAGTTAGACTAGTATTAACATAGGATGGTACTGAAGTACTAGTCTAGAAATGTTTATATTACCTGTTTGTTATTGTGGTGCTTATTTCCAGCTCAGGGAAGAAGGAGTTACTGGAAACAATGCATTTATAAAACAGTATCTGGAAAAGCAGCAGAAGCTACTTGTTGTGGAGAGAGAAGCCAGAAAGCGATTTTCAGGTATATACTTTATCTGACAAGTCCTGTCCACAAAACGAATACTCACAAGAACTAGTAAAGATTAGAGCTATAAAGATCTGAACTAACTCTTTCTGAGTACAAAAGATTTAGCAACCTAACTACAGTAGACAAAACTTGTGTTTGTGATGAAAATCTTAATTGATATCTTTAGAATAACACTTAATTTAGGCATGTATTTATTTTAAGATAAGGCATAACAGATTTCTAAAAGCTGAGAAAGATGATAAACCCAATTAATATTTTAGAGATATGTTCATAATACAAATTTGATGTAAGTTATGGGTTGAATTGTCTTTTCAGAAGAAGAATCGGAGAGTTCTCAGGATGAACGCCCCGGGGACAGTCCAAAGAAAATGCCTTCCCGAGAACCAAGTATTCCTGAGGAGAGCACACTCCCTGATCCACCCTCAAAGAAACATCAGATCAGTGCACCACTGCCAGCATCTCCACCACAGAGGGCTCCCCCTCCTCCACCAACACCTCCGCCCCCACATGCACAGGTAACATCAGTATTTTTATTTTCATGAATTTGGAGGAAATGAGCATCAAGTTAGTTGTGTAATAATAATAAAAAAAAATGTGTAATTGCAATATTTGTTGAAAAGAAATGTAGAACTTCTGCAGCCATTGTAACTATTGAAACTTCACTTGAATGAACAGTATATTATGTAGTTATGCACCAGCATTTTAATTTTAGATTACAACACTTTTTGAGGGAGTTACAGCCCTTTACGTGAGATAAGTTGTCCAGAAAACTCCATCTCAATCAATAGCAGATTTTATTGTAACTTCACTTGAATGATCTGTATATTATGTAGTTGTGCACTAGCTTTAATTGCATATTTCGACACTTTTTAAGAGGGTTTCAGCCCTTTAAGGAAAATAACTTGGCTGGAACACTCAATCTTAACTAACTGGCAGATTTTATTGAAACTTCACTTGATAATCGGTGTATTATTTTGATGTACACTGGCATTTTAATTGCATATTTCCACACTTTTTAAGGGGGTTACTTGCCTGGAAACCCCAAGGTCAAGGTCACTAAATGATGTATAAACTGCGATCATCTGTGGAGGGTATTAGTTTTCCTCCTGATGACAGTTCTAGTTAGAACTGATCCAGTGTCCATTGTTTGGATCTGTGCCTTTGTGATAATAATAACTTGAGGTTCTTGTATACCGCTTTATCACAACCTAGTTCGTAGGTCATCTCAAAGCAGTTCACTAATTATTATCCGTGGTTATAGGGCCTTTGCAACCAGCCAATACCTTTCTCAACTCCTTGGGGCGCATACAGCCGGAGCTGCCATTTCGGCGCTAACAGCTAGCATTCAACAATTCTGGCAATGCCCAACCACATACTCTTTTACAGCTGTGTAGACTAGAACAAGCGGAATAAATTATCTTGCTCAAAGATACAACACAGTGCCATGCCATGACTCGACCACGCAACCCTTCGGTCATGAGCCCGGCGTCCTACCACTAGACTACCGTGATCCATTATTATCATTTGTAGTGCTGTGTTCAACCGTTTTGACTTGTGTCTGTGTTAGCCATTGTTGAATCTGTGGTCCCGTGTTCAATCATTTAGACCCTACCTGTGGTCACAAGTTCTCATGTTTCCAAATTTAAGTGACACTGTTATGTTGTATAAACCTCTGTGAAATCAATACTTCTTAATATTTTATATCTTGTCAATAATTTAGATGGCGGATGGAGCGGGAGATTCAGAAACTGGCAAGCGGACAAGACGGAGGTCCAGCTTGAATGAGGAGGAGATGGCAGAACCAAAGGAAGCTGTAGAGGAACGAATCCCCAGGAAATCACGGCGTTGGAGGCGGGAACCTGAAGTGAAGGAGCCTGAACCAGAGAGGATGTCCCGCACCAGGAGGCAGTCCTCCCAGGAAGTGAAGGAAGCAGTGGAGGAAAAGGTAACATCAGAAACAGAAAAAAACGATGAGGAAAAAGTCCAGGAGGTTGTAGCTGTAGAACCTGAGATAAATTCAAAATCAGAGTCCCAAGTCAGCAGCTCACAAATGGTGGAGATTATAGCAGACCATCAAAAAGAAGAGAAAATCAATAAAACGGAACATGACAAAAGTAATAAAGCGCCAGCAGCACCGGAGGCCATGGAGGTAGAACAATCTGAGGCAGCTATGGAGGAAAAACAGACAGAAAATGTAACAGAATCCATCAAAGACACAAAATCGCCACAGAAGGAGATAGAGGTGGTGGAAAAGATACCAAAAGAGGAGGAAGTAGTGCCAGAAAAACGTGCAGGTACCAAAAAACGAGGCCACATTTTATGGTTCAGTTGATTTATTTCTTATTAGCTATTTTATTTTTTATTTTCTAGACATCCTTTTTTCAGATATAGGGATTTGTTTTGTTTACAAATGTAACTATTAGGCTGAACAGTTAAAGGTCATTGTAGATATTATTGTAACATGAGTAATTAGTACCAGGTAAGCTGTTTGAACCAATTGGCCTTTTGTTTTGTACTAAATTGTGAGAGAAATCCAATTGCTTTACTATCCAGCAACAGTAAACATGGAATGAATGATAAAAAAAATCTGAATTATTTCTAATAAATATGTTCGGTACAGTTGTTGTATGGGTTTGGGTGCAAAATTGATACGTTGGATAGGGCAGACAGACTATTGCCTGTTTGCTTAGCGCAACAATCTGAGCTGAAGGTTCCACAGAACCTGTGCTGCATGCAAACTCGGTCAACAACATTTTAACCCCCGAATTCTAAAAAATCCTTTATTGTCCTCTTTAAAACTCTGATAGATGTTGAAGCAATTGTTATTCTTGATATAACAAGAAGTTGCAATGATTAATTAATGACGTCCCTTAACAACTACAGAAATGGCAGGAAAATATTTCATCAAGTTTAGCAAATACACAATTGTCCTGGCTGATGTCTTTAAACTTAAATTGCTTGTACATTTTTTGTTATCGTAGTTTGATCTCCTGGTAGTGGAGTAAGTCAAACATTTTTTTAATTTTTAACAGAACACATAATTTAATGAATAATCTACCATTAAATTACATGCATAAACTTGCACTGTAAAATATTAAGCTTTAAGAAATACTTAAGGAAAAACTTTATATCCCCAGATGATGCGAGAGAAAAAACACATAACAAAAAAGAAAAGTCCAGAAGTAGATCATCATCAAGTTCTTCTAGTTCCAGTTCAAGGTCCAGATCAAAATCAGCAGAAAAACGTAAAAGGTCAAGGTCATCTTCACATTCTAAGTCAAGGTCAAGATCAAGAACACCAAAGAAATCAGCAGCAAGTAGAATCAGCCGAAAGCGTTCTTCTTCAAGGTTTGTAATAGTTCCTTTGTTAACTGTTTGCAGGACTGTCATTTACACCAGTCTGAATTTGCCTCAGTCAAATATTCATTTCTTGAAAAACCTAAAACAAGGTCGAGAAAAGATGTTTTTTAGCTAGTTTATCAATAACCTAGCAGATGACACTACTAGCTAATGGCAAGGTTTATGAGCAATGGTTCAAGAAATACATATTTGATTTTTGTACATGGCAGATGAAGACAGTTTATAATACATTAATAAATTTTGTTTTGTATTCCTTTGAATGGTTTATAGAATGAAGTATTAAGAGTGATGTCCCTTTCTTTATAAACGATCACAAAGCATATTTGCCCAACTGAGTAGCAATTAATTCTTATCAATGTAAACATGTGTCAATTTATTTTTATCAAAGGATAAAACAGAATTTTGCAATCACTTGTTTTCCATTATGTGCATTATTTATAATATTGTGATTTGACCAGGCTGCCATAAATGTCAGTCAGACATATATTTGCTTTCTTCAATTTTCTAGTTCATCAAGCAGCTCACGTTCAAGGTCACGTTCATCTTCTGAGTCAGACACTTCAGCTTCACCATCAAAACAGAAAGGAAGGTCACCATCTCCAAAGCTGAAGCAGAAGGCAAGATCACCTTCACCTTCAAAGCCGAAACAGACAGCAAGATCGCCATCGCCTCTAAAGGTGCAGGAGAGACGAAGGTCTTCTTCACCTTCACCTCCACCGAAGCCGAAGGAGAAATCTCCGGGGAGGTCAAATGATTCAAGTTCATTATCCCCTCAAAGATCAAGGCAAAAGACAAAGTCAGCCGCAAGTTCAAGGTCATCATCGTCATCTTCATCTTCTGGTAGTGACAGATCCCGGTCTCGTTCAAAGTCACCAGTGCAGAGTGACCACTCACCACCCAACTCTCCACAAACTTCCAGTCTGGCTAAAGCCACTCAGGTATTCTGCTCCTTTTATGCTTTTACCAGTAATGCTTGATTGAAAATGTTGTCAGAAAAGTAAAACAAAGTTTTATAAGTGTTTGGTTCTCATTTTACAAGATCCACTTCTGAAGCGACAAAGCTCATTTTATTTAAAGAGACATGTTAGGTTTCATAGATTGTTCTGAGTCTCATTGATTCCAGCCAAAATTTATGGCTCCCAGTTTTCTGTGAAAGTCTGCCAATTTAGAGCAGTCAGTTAATCTGTTAAATATTTCTGTTCAGTTCAGATGGCATTTGCTGGTCAACTGTATCTATCAGACTTTAATTAGTTATCTTTACTTAGAGTCGGGTGTAGGACTCGGATCCAACACAGTTGATTCTTACTATTTACAACCACCTTGGGCTGCTATGTTGAAACTTATGTGTGTTTTTTTCAACACCAAAGTAATGCATGGATATATAAACAGTATATGGAATTTCAGTAAATTGCTAAATTGAATTTTATAAAAAAATGTTTACTTATGCTGCAGCACTCTGTAACTATTGTCGATTTCGAATTGCCACTTTTCCTTTTGATTAAATATATTATATTTGTTGCGAAAAAGACAGCTATATCCACTTGACTATATCATTATAGGGTTCCAAGAAGGCAGAGGAGGAACAAATAGACGTGGAAACCCTAGTTGAGAAGAAAGAAGAAAGTTCAGCAGATCATGCGTATGGGTTCAGTTCCAAACTTGTTCTCTCTGTCTGTATCCCATAATAAGATTTCAGTATCAAAGTACTGCCAAGGATTTTTCATATTGAAGTTCTAAAGCTTTCTAAATGATAATTTTTTGTGCCATTAATGAACTATTTTGTGACAAGACTGCATCATAGTTACACTTCAGAGGCGATATGTCACATTTCTGTTTTCTGAATTCATTTTATGCTTTAAAATTTTCACTATTTTGGATAGTTGCCCAATTTAAAAGATCACAGATTTAAAAAAATTGTTTAACATTTTGATGACTTGGAATATTGTAGTGACACTCTGATTGTGACGGAGGATACCAGCGAGAAAGCACTCGATCATAAGGTATGTTCATGTCAGGTGGTTTCACATTTTACAGTCTTTGTCAGGGAAGGAGTTCTTGTGTCTTTTAAAAATATATAAAAAAATGGGTATCATACCTAGTATTAAAGTGGAATGGCAATGAATGCATGCAACTTTACTTTTCTTGTTTTCCTCTATACCTGACATATTTCTTTCTTTTTGATAAATGAGATATTCTTAAAAGAACAATAGGAAGATCATGTCAACAAAGTACACTTTTACTGTTTCAATCTTATTTCTTGTTCAGAGTTTGTTGTTACTTTATGTTCTGTAACTTGAAAAGGAATTACATTGATCTGATTGTTCAAAGTTTGTAGTTGCTTTATGTTTGTATCTTTGAAACATTAATTACTTCAATCTGATTGTTTATCTCATTAAAATGAACTTCACACTGTTTAATCTTCAAATTTATATAATCCTTGAAATGATTTTTAATTGAGTTTGCTGCCATTCCATCAAATAAAACATTTGTTAGGAATATAATTCTTGTCTTTGTATTTTAACGAAAAAGAAACCTATTTTCAGTGATTTTAAGAATAAACATTTCTGTTAAAAAAAGTGAGAAAAAATGTGAAAAAACATTATTTTGTTATCTATGAAATGAAATTTAAAAAGAAAATCAAAACAAAACTCCTTCTCTGAAAGAATTGATGTGGGTTTTTTCGCTGTACAAAATAGTATTATCAGAGGAACATGGCATGGGGCTGACTTAAAGCTGGTAACCTGTAAGATGACCGATGAGTTGCTGTACCAAGAGGTCACACCTTTGACCGTCCTTAAGGCTATACTTGCCTCAGTCCACCTGGCCTTGTCCCAAACCGTTGCCGGAAAAAGACATCAGTACACAGTTATTTGTGAAACATGGACTTGTCGCTTGTAAACATGCGACCCTTTATACATGAAATGAAGATGGATGTGGTCAGTATACACAAAGCTTACCATTGTGACAATAGAACAGATGAAGCAAAGATAGATTCTTTCAATTGCAAATCAGAAGAAACAAATGTGTGAATTTCCATCATGGATTACAGGACATTTGCTACATTTTCTCCATTTTCTCCATTTTGGATCACGGAACTTTTCCGTCATTGCAATCCGTGCATGAGCAGTATTATGCTACTGCTCTGGATTCCGTCACTTGTCGTAACCATGACAACAGGTTAACAGCTGTCATCAGTGAAGTCCAGCATCTGATACTTACAGAAATAAACAGTTGGAAACACAGAAATGAACAGTTGTAATCAAAATCATCATATGATGATAGCATTTCGAAATGTGATCTTAAGATACAAGACAAGGACTCATGAACCAAAACCAACTATCGTGCACATTGTCTTGTGTCTTCTCAAGATCAACAGCTTGTCTTAGAATTTGGGGCAGACAGAATCATGGATTATAAAAACAGCTTGATAATTGTGTTTCCCCAGGAATTCAGACTTCCATGAATGGAGAAATCTTCACAAAAAATATTTCAGGAACATTTCAGAAGTGTTTTGTTGTGAAGAATTTTAATGGATAGGATGTGGTTGGTCTGAAAAATGCCTGTCGTGTTTTAAACAGAACTTAGCAATGTAGCCAAGAGTCGTACTACAGTGTGAATGGACTTCTCAGTACATAATGCTCACAAGAATGTTACTACAAGCTGAATGCAGCAAGACGTGTTGGTGTTGGAAATGAAAGTTATTCACACAATGCCGAATCGTCAACGTTTCAGCTGAACAAACAACAAATGAAAGTGGTATTGCTTCCTAAGACTGAGAAAAATCTTGGACAATAGATGAAGGTTGTGTCCCATCAACTGTTAAACTGTAGCATCACACGTCCAGTGATTATTGTGTATTGTGCCACGTCAACGGATGGACAATGTGAACAAATTCACAAAGTAAAAGTTGAATCGCGTCATCAAATTGAATACAAATAGTCTCACAACTAGAAATCGTTGTGTGTGACAACAGACAGAGAAAAACTTTCACACAATAGCAGAAAGTTCTCATATCGCGGGACTTGCCCAAGGCATATACTACATTGAAGGCTCACAGCACTCCCCTTAGATTTTGACCCCCAGGCCATATGGCGATTAACTAGGTTATGCCGATTACCTCCCCTGGCTCCGAGAGGCCATGTCAAGTTGTCAACGTGAGAGATGTTTGTCAGCGTAGACCGAATCAACACCACAGCTCAGCCAGCCGGTATTTGCTCATTTGCCATGGTTCTCAGATTATTTATATCTATTGATTTAGCAGTGTTCCTGATGTTAATGTCTTAATCATGATCAGTACTCTTTATGTTTCAGCTTTTAATACCCTGGTTTTTAGGGCTCAAATTGTATTTTAATATTAATGAGAACATCAAGCAAGTGCTGTTGCATTTAAAACAAAACAAAAATATTGATCTTGAAATTTTCATGTAATAACATTGATAGAGAAAATATTTGAAGTTACAAGATTAGTTATTTTTTAGAATCACAGCTGTCCCAAAAAGACCAGGAGTGTTACAGTGTTATCAAATTTGCCAGTTCAATTTCTGAATATAGATATGGTATACCAGTGAGCCCCAATATCATCTTGTTTTTTAGAACTGAGCAGATTTGACTACAGCACTACTTGTATTTCAGCATTTGTGGAAACAGAAATTTCCAGCAGTCATATTAATATAAAGTGAATTATATATGTTTTTGGTAGTGATATCTCTGAGTATAATGCAGTGTATTATCATAAGTATTTCTTAAACGGTAAGTTGAGTTGTAATTCTTATATAGCTATAATTTTAAGCTTGGAAATGATTCCCAATTTTGTGTTCAGTTTCTGTTGGAAAGCAATATTCATAGTGATTTTATCTATAGATTATGAAAAAAATCCTACTAACAATGTCTTATAATATTAATCTTCAACAAAATCTTCCTCAACTTTAAAATGGATTTTATATGTACATTGCATAGTATATTTTACTACAGCAGGTATGGAAATTGGTCAGACTGAAAAATATCTATGAGTTTTCAAATGCTCTTTTTTTCACAAATGCATTGAACATATGTAAAACTAAAAATGCCGAAGTCTGAACAGAAAAAAATGTTTCCCCATCTTGCAAGAATGAATTTAAAGTAATAGAAATCAACAAAGGCAAGTTTTGCAGAGTATATTAGTTGAATTGGTGAGGATGTGAATAGTAAGGCAGAGAAAAAGTTTGGATATATCTACCATTTGAAAACACTTTTTGTAATAGTGTCTTGCAAAGAAATCTTCACAATGTAATATTTTTTGAGACTGAATCCTTTGTTTTAAATCCCTCACCTTCTTCTATTCCTTAATTTATACACTAACTTTATATGTATGTGTCCAGGTTTAAGGTTAGGTGACTTGTATTACTGATGTTGGTGATTGTAATCTTATGTTGGTCGATATATAACAGTGTTGGTCAGTATGACTGAAATTGACCATATTATTGTGTTTTAGGAGGAGGTCGGGGAACAGTCAGCCAGTCAGGATGTCAATCCAAAAAAGATTTCACTCACAGGTAAGCTTTAGTCCACTTGTTCGAAATGCTTCAAGCTTGAATCAGACAACCCACATTAAAATCATACATATAACAAAAATGTTTACACCAGCATCTTTACAGTTATTTCATCTGACTATTATAGTAATTTCTATAAACTATGCTTGCTCTTTATTCCAATCACATATATTGAAAACCATTCTTGACTTTCGCCATCTGACCAACAGGTCGAGAGTCCCGGGACAAAGAGGAGGAGAAGGGAGATGATGCCGAGAAAGAAAACAAGAAGGAGAAGCCAGTCCGTAAACGAAAATGGGGTTCAGCACGATCATCAACTGACGCCAAACCAGTTAAACGAATCTCAAACATCAACATCTCCACGGACTCGTTAAAGGTGTGTAGTTGTTATATCTAGGGTGTTACTACCTGAAGACACTCCAGAATATATCATATACAGTAAAACCTTGCTACACATTTTATCCTTCCTGTACAGAACAAGATTGGCATCACATTTTGGTTTGATGACATAATGAGGGATATTTATAAAGGAACAGTTTACAAAAAGACGAAATTTGTAAATATAGCAAGGTGGCAACAGCTGAAAGTTTGAAATGGTTAAAGTTTGGTGCACGTCAGTGTTCACCAGGTGCAATGACATCTGGTTACGTTCTGACACCTTGACATCCGTATAAGTCCTGTTACATTAATGTTGGCAAAATTATGAAGTCTAAAACAGATGGTAATCTGAAGTCATTTCGAGAGGTACATGGTGAAAACATATGCATTAGACAAACTGAAACTAGTTGTACCACATATAGTAACAGTATGAAACTAGGAAATTTTATATAATTTGGCTGTATAACTGCATCATTTCAGGCTCCATGTATTTTAAATATCGGGTTATTTTATCATAGCTTAACAACATGTATCGAACCTGGTTGGCTTTGGCTGTAAGACCACCACCTAATATCACTTTAAACACTGACATATCCTTAAATAATGATCTGGTGTGTTAACAGGAACTGATTCCAGATATAAAGATGACGGAACCCGTTCTTGACCTTGGGAATGATGACGAGAAAATATCAGACGAGGAGGAGGATCAGCGTGACGTGGTGAAGATCAGGCGGACAGTGGTCAGTTGCAAAATACATCACGGTATCAGTTGCTATTTTGTGGACTTGGATGCAATGATCCAGTCATGGTCTGATTGTGAGAAAGCTGTATTATTGGGACATTTGTACAATAGAAAGGGGGGAAAAATGGACAATTGTGTCCCAAAACTCACAGGATTGTGGGCACAACTGGATTAGTAGTGGATGGATTATAGAGGTTCCACTCTACATATAGGTCATTATTGGGTCCTAAGAGGTTAAGCCTGACCACATGAAAAAATCTAAATCCTTTATACCTTCTGCTGAAGTGTGACAAATGATATTGATTTTGGCCTGATCCTTTCCGAGACGTATNGGGGGGGGATGTGTGCCATTATCACCGAAAATGTATTTTATCTAACTGTCCTTGTCCACCACTTCATATTTCAACAATCTTTTTAGACCCGACTTCAAATCAAAGGGCCTCCCTGACCTGCCTCCAATATATTCACATCTGGAATAGATCTCTGCTTAAATGTCTATAGTGTCACCTCAGGTGTGTCACTACAGGTGAAGCTGTGTACTACATGGTATAGATGCTGAGAAGACGACAGTCTTTGATATCCTGAGAGTGTAACAAGGAATTTTACCTGTAATTGTAGATCAAGACATACAAATATTGAAGATATGAAAATTCACATTAATAGGTGATGAAGGATCAGGAAGAAGAAACAGAGGAAAGGAAGGAAGAAGAGGACGATGAGAGGATTAACGTCAAAATGGAGGTGAAGCAAGAGAAGGAAGAGGAGGAATCTGGCAGCTCGGCAGAAGAGGAAGAAAGGGAACAAACAACGGTTACCCCTAAAAAGGATATAACACCTGTGAAAGGTTTGTCCCTCATTGTCAATGTGCATATCATGTTATTTGACCAGCTGTAGTTGTCCAGACTAATGGTGAAAGGGTGTATTGCAGCAATGTCGTGGTTGATGAAAGTTCGGATAAGTCAATATCATGAATTTGCTATTAGAAAAAAATTGGAAATGGTTCCATAAAATTTCTTAATTTGAAAACATGTCCAGTTTATCAGACAGGACAAATTGTTAATTTTAACCAAGTAAATTACAAAATCAATTACATACATGTATGATTTATTTTTATTTTACAGAGCCGAAAATCATTCGACGAATCAGTCAGCCTGTCCCATTGCAGGAAATTGATGAACCAATCGCACCCCAACGTTCGCAATCTCCTGCTCGTAACCCTGTCAGCAAAATTATCCATGTACGAAATCTTGTCAGACCTTTCACCCTTAACCAATTGAAAGACCTTCTGAGGAGGACGGGAAATATAGTTGAAAACGAATTCTGGATTGACAAGATCAAATCTCACTGCTTCGTCACGGTAAATATTTTGTTTACATTAAACCTGTAAATATGTCAAGGGAAACATCAATGAACACTACAGTGATGTTGTGGACTGGCATATGTCATGTTTTAAGTGAGTTCGGGTACTTGAGTATATTTAACAACTTGAAACGTTTAGTTAGGTACTACAATTTGGGATTTTATGTTGATTGAAAGTTTTATTTAAGTTCTGGGACATGTTTCATTGGGTGTACTAATATTTTGGTTACACAGTGATCTTGAATGTAAATTTAATTTAATTTTTCATGGTATACATTGTGATTTTCAGAAAATTAATGGAAAATTTTAATATTTTTAGTCACCCCATCGGGGACTATTAATTTCGGTTTCAGTCCCAGATTTTGACATCTGTTGCCTATCACGCTGAAGAGCTTTCGTGTGATTGCTTCTGTTGGAATATGCCAGGTGCTAATTACAAGCTCTTGGATAACTTGGATATAGATTTCCTTTTCAAACAGGAATAACATAAAACCTAAAGGCGTTTCAAAATTTCACACAGGAATTGCATATAACCTAAAGATGTTCCGAGTATGAATCAAGCACCTTTGAGGTTCCTGAAGGGGAAGACTGCCAATTATGGATTGCTGTTGATTTATTTAGATATTTTATGTCTGACCATCGACTATCGTAAATTTTCACGAATAGTGTGCACTTTTTTAAGGAAAAATGAAAGTGTCAATAACGGGGTGCGCGGATACTGAAGAACAATCCAAAACCAGTCCTTGGTCGCGACCATTTGATTTATCATGATTTTTTTAGGGGATTTTCGTAAATGTTTTGAAATATGCTCGCAGCAATAAACTGTGAAAGGACAATGTATGGTTTGGGCCTTTTTTGGCCCCCAAATCCATCAAAATTAAAAATCTGCAATAGAACTTTCAAACGAATGTTCCTTTAATTTTGAATACTTCCCTAGTACTATTATATAAATTTTATTTGTGTTTTCAATTTTGGCTGCCATGGTTACCAGGTCATATTTGCATAAATTATTGAAATTTGATTATTTAGTCAATTTTGACAGGTTTTCACCTGGTCTTTCTCTTAGCTACCATAGCACTCTTGAACAAACTTTATGTTTCTCCTAAAGATGTATTACAGGTGCTTACACATTATCCTTTGATAATAAGTTTATTCAAGCATGCGCTCTATAGATTCTAGGAGAAAAACCATGCATAATATCACACTTTTCACTGAATATGTTTTTTTTTAATTTATGCAAATTTGAACTTGTTACCATGGCAACAATAATTAGAAATATAAATAAATATTTTCATAATAGTATTTGGGAAGTATTCGAAATTAAAGAAACTCATTTTGAAGTTCGTTGAAAGGTTTTTGAATTTTGATGCATTTCAAAACAGGCTCAAACCATACATAGTCCTTTCGTTGAAAAACTCCTGATTGCATTGTCTATTTAACCAATACGAAAAAATGCAAGTTTAAGTCATATTATACGATAGAATTGGATAAATAAACTCTAGTAAAGTAGGCCCAACTTTCAGGATACGATACCATGTATGGGGAAACATAACGAAGAATTGCATCATTATAAGCACTCTGGGGTTAAAATGCCGTTCCTGGGTAAAATCATGCTGAAATATTTAATCTTGACAGTAGGAGAATGTGTCAAAACGACATGGGGGGAAAGTGGCGAAGTTTGTATATTGCAAAGAGTCAAGGTTATGTGATACTATTTACCAGCAGGAACTCACAAAGTCACATACATGCAAATTGAACCGATAATAATAAAAGAGTTTGAAAAATAAATATTAACAGGCCCAAAACAGCCAAATACATTCAAATCTTTTCTTTTCATAGAAGAATTGATGAAATCACAATTGTTTTGTGTTTTTCAAGTCTCGAGAATTAGGCTGTTGGCGGTCCTCGTCTGACCTGTTTGAGTGACTGCCTTTTACAAAGCGAACAAACTCTGTCAATAGGCCTATTGATGTCCGATTCAGTCAGATTTGCAGACGATTAGAAAACTTCTTTGAATCGTGTATTTTATTAAAAAAGTGAAAGATTTATCCATATATAAGATTGAATCTTTTCTGAAAGTTATTGTTGTGAAAACAACATCGTTTTATTACAATAACCTGTTCTGCCCATGCCAGGTGACAACAGATATTTGCCACATGCTTTCTTATTGATTCCATGTGTTGGCATGGTTACCTAAACAGCGTGTATGTATATACACCTGTCACTGTTAGACCATTTTGGTTGACAGGTGGAAATATGTCAGTTGTAGCTTGGTCAATGATTTATTATACTGAAAATGATCATATACAAATGTAGGAGATGGGGTGACTTTCAAATCATTTTGACATATTTCTAGTTTTAAGCCCACCATCATCTGATTTGGGAATACGATAGTGAAGGTTTGTAAGCGCTATTTCTCAAGTACCAGAGGGATCTTTCTCAAATTTTATATGTAGGTTCCCCTTGGTCCCTAGTTGAGCAGGGCAACTTGATCGGATAAACAACATGGCCGACAAGCAGCCATCTAGGATTTTGATAGTGAAGGTTGTTATCGCTATTTCTCAGGAAGTACCATAGGGATCTTTCTCTGAAATTATTGTGTTGCTGAACTGTCCATCTATAATTGTTATTAAATTATGGTTGTAATTATATTTTTGTGTTGTTTCAGTATGAGACCGAAGAAAATGCTGTTCAGACAAGAAAGGCTCTACACAATACAAAATGGCCATCTTCCAACCCTAAATTATTGTGGCTAGAGTTTGCCTCCCCTGAAGAGGTTGGTTTTACTTGTTAATTCACAAATTAAATCAAACTTACACTAATGTTCTGTTTATTGAAATATTTTTTATCAGATAATTTCTCTATTTGAACAGCATAATTATCATTGATTTCCTCATAAATTTGAACACTTAGATATAACTATAAACTTTCTGACTTTGATAAATAAAAAATAATTTTAGATTGAGTTCAACAAGCAGAAAGAACAAGGACCAAAAGCAGCAGTTCGAAGAGATAGCCAACAGGAAATGAAGGAAAAGAGGGAGAAAGAGCGAGAGAAGAGGGAGAAAGAGGCACAGAAGAAAAGGGATGAACCCAAACCACCGCCAGTTCGGGAGTGGGACAGGGACAAGATTCGCCAGTCGAGGGAAAGGGAGCTAGGACCAACAGGAAAGAGGCGGTCAAGGTCTCCATCTCTGGGACGGTCTCGACGGGGCCGGGAACGCAGCAGGGACAAGGAAAGGAGGGAAAAGAAAGGTGAGAAGAATCCAAACTTCATGTTTTCAATATTTCTGGACTTATGCTGGAAAATTAACTTTTTTAACAGCTTTAAGTTGCTACAGAGGTTTGATAAGTTAGCGTAATTCAACCCTGCTAATCTTTCTCTCGAAAGTGCCAGTGTTGAATCTACCATACAATTGGTGGCTATACTTTCTGCAAGTGTCTGTTTATTGCCATATTGAACTACCTGGTATGCACTATTATATAAGTGCATATATGAAAATAGAAAAAAAATTCTTGCTTTTCAATTAGTGCATGTGTCAAGTAAAATGCTTCATTATTCCTATGGAAAAGTTGATCTCCTGTCTGACTGATGTTTGTTATCTGTAATGGTTCCTCCTTTTCAGCTGTACCAGATAAGAAAGTGGAAGATGAGCCTCCAGCTAAACTGTTGGATGACCTGTTCAAGAAAACCAAGACTACTCCCTGTATATACTGGCTTCCACTGACAGATGCACAGGTTTGTCAACACTAGCTGATATATCAGATATAATTTCATGTCTCAGCAACCACAAATACCACTAAGGAAAAGAAATGGTACTACATTTGTAATGTGTTATTGTTTAGGTCCTTCAAGGGGAAAAAATACGTCTCCATGCTCTCTGCCTTCAAATTTTTATTTTTGAAATAGCCCTTACTATAAAAGTAATGGTGCACAAATTGTCATTTTCCATACGGATATTTAGATAATCAGCTCTAAAGGAAAGATGACATAAAAGTGTTAAAGAATCTTTTAGTGTCAGATATTTTCAGCAAAAGACATAGGCAGCGAGGCATTTACAATTGTATAAGTTTCATGCATAACAAATTGTGTTGTACAGGCGGAGCTGAGGGAGAAGGAGAGACTCGAGCGGGTAGCCTTGAGGGAGAAGATACGTGCCAGGGAATCTCCTGGAGACAATAGACCTCCAATGCGTGAACGGGGGAACAGACCAGACCGACCAGACATGGACAGGCGCAGACCAGTATGTTTGATATAGATTATGTACTGCAATAAGAATGTGAAAATCAATAATGTGCCCTTGTATAATTTGTGTAAAATCGTTCCATGCTATGGTACAATTAAATTGGGAAGTATCTTATTTAAGGAAATTGTGAAATATCTAATTTAGGGAAATTGTGAAATATCTAATTTAAGGATACAAATGGATAGAGAGTGAAGGTGAAGATTTTGCTTTAGAAATATTCACTTTTCATTTGTTTTTGGAAGAAAATGTAATAGAACTTAAGTTATTACTAGATTGTCATGGGGGCATACCTGTATATTAAGGGAAAACTGTAATGTAAATGTTAAGTTATAACTAACAGGTGATTTCAGTTTCCTATACATGAAGTAACATGAACAAAGTTCAGACTAGAATTGTTAGTTTCATTTTGATGTTAAATCAGTGTTTGTTTTTTTACAGCCGTCGCCTTACAGACGCCCCAGTCCACCACGGCGAGGAGGCCCTGAGCAGGACTCATTCAGAGATCGAAGTGGTCCTCGGCGTCCTGATCGAGGTGGACCACCACGAGGAGCGCCTCGTAGTCGTAGCAAAAGTCCACGACGGCGTAGATGATAGATACATCACTTAAGAGGGGAGGGGAAGTATAGTCAAGTATATCACTAAGAGGAGAGTTGGGAGAGGGGGATATCGTATAGGTTAGGCATGATAAAAAGTACTTCAGTTTCCTGAATCCTAGTGTAATCTAGTTTTAACTGTCGACCCAACAATCTTTTCTTCTTTTGAATTGAAAGATACAAAAATTGCATTTTACTGGATAAACAGTTGTGTTTTAATTGTTTCATTATAAAACAGAATTAATATCCATGTTTTTAAAAATCTTTTGATAATAAATGATTTTCCAAAAAACAAAATGAAATATTAAAAAAAATCAAAAAATCTACATGCACTACTTTTGGGAGAGATGAAACAGGAAACATACTTACTATTTTACCTAGCCTTAGTTATGTTAATTTATGTTAATCGGGCATTAATTGATGTTTAACCATTAATTTTAATGAAATGTTCAGGGAGCTGAAGATTTTATCAGGAATTAACATAGACCAAGATTGGGTGTTTGGGATCGGAGGGGGGGGGGGGGGGGGGACAGTTTTGATGGAATTTATGAATTGTACATTAAATATTAGAAAAGTATTAATTATGTACAATGAATAAAAAGAATATATGATATTTTGAGAGAGGAATTTAGACTTTGATGTTTTCCATTCAATGATTGACATAATGAGGGGTTTGATATCTTATTATTTACTAGAAACATTTTTTATGGTGTGAAACGGCAAAGTTGCAAGTTTTTAATCCATAAATAGTTGCTTTCACAAACATTATTGGACCCCACTGCTCGAGTCTGTTTAGATTATCAGAGGCAGTACTGTCCTCTAAACTAAGGGTCTTGAATTTTCTTTTAAAACTTACAATTGCTTGGTAATAAATGTGAGTCATTCGAGTTAGATGTTTTCAACACAGGTTTTAATGTAGATCATTATTTAAGTCTTTTAGATAGAAAACTGTGGTTGCGTTTTCTCTTTTATATCTTATTTTGTCTGACTCTCCACATTTTGAGAGTTATTATTTTGTGTTTTAAACATTGATGTTCTCGTGTTTGTTAATTCTGTAAATATAAATTTTATGATACTGTATGTCCGTCAGTCTGACGTTGTGGTCATGTAAAACTCATTTTGTCGGTGACAAAATAAAATCCACTGATATTCCTCAGGCTTGTTCTTTTATCATTGCAATTACCGTTAAGCAAATGATATTCATCAAGATTTATTTACCCAGTTGTGATTAATATGACTTGCATGCAAGAGATATAACAGATTCCCCAGTGAGTGGTGGTTTGCTATGTGGTATTTATATTAATCTAGCTGTAGTTCGTTAATTTGCAAATTGTATAAAGACATCAGGTTCATGGAGCGACTCTTCGCAATAAGAAAATTAACTCAAAGTTAGATAAATAAGAACCATTGTTTCTACCAGAACATTTATAATTTGTCAGGGAATCAGTATTCTATGAAAGAGTCCACTCTCTGACTGGCAAGAATTATCAGAAACTGTGTTGTAGCATTACACCATTATTTGAAGCATGGAGTCGCAGTAATTTGGAGTAAAATTTCAACCGATCAAAATGCTGCGTGTGGTAGAAAGCAAGTTATAATTTCCACTGCTGTTAATTACAATAGTTGGGTGAAGTGAATCAGACCTGTCCCCTACTGGTGCTTACATGTAGGGGGTGGTGAGACGTGTAGGCGTTATGGTAGACATTATTCCGAGTGCTGTCCATTACACTGGTAAGGAATGGTGAAACACACATTATGGAAACACAAGCTACTGTATTTTATCACAGATTCCCCACTTTTGAAGATGTATTAGTATTCAGGGAATCAATTTATCTTTTTAAAAGTTGCATAAGAATTCTTGTGGTCAGCTTTAATCCAGACAAGTTTCAAGCACAAATTACAACAAAACAGTCGTGATCAGGAAAAAGTTGTTACGAACAGTAATGATCAGTGAGCAGTTTAACAACGATAAAGATAATATATTTAGTATGCAACAGACGAGACAAAAGTGTAGGCTCTGTTTGCATCATCTTTAAGCAATACTGTTAGATTGATAATAGATCTTTAGATACACATCAAAGAATCCTGTGGTAGCGTAATGGTAGAATCGACTGGCTTTAAAGTCGGGTGCTGCTCCTCTGTAATGTTTAAAAAACAATTATCAGTCTAGCGGTTGGTGGATTTTTTCATACATGAAACCAAATAATTCACAACATTCCAAAGGCTAAGAGAAGGTGTGTGTTTCAACAATACCGTAGTTTTATCTCAAACGCTATAAAATTTCAGCAATATGTAAATGCAGGTAAGATTTGAATGGAAACCTTTGAAAAAGTACAAGGAGACTAACATCAGGACCCATATTCATGAAACCGTTCCCATGCTCAAGCATGGATTCTGTGCTCAAAGTAGCTTTCTTGTAACTCACTTAAATCATGTGAAACAATCAAGTAAATCGTAAATATTGAAAAAAGTATTCAGCTTTAAGTCTCTTCATTTTTAGCTCACCTGCCCAAAGGGCAAGTGAGCTTATGCCATGGTGCAGCGTCTGTCGTCCATGGTCCATCTGTCGGGTGTCAACATTTTACTTTAAACAACCTCTTCTCAGTAACCAAAGGGCCTATGATGATGATATTTGGCCAGTAGCATGCTGGGATGAAGGGCTACCAAGTTTGTTCAAATGAATGACCTTCATCCATTTTCAAGGTCACAGGGGTCAAATATGTTAAAATCTTTTAACAACTTCTGAATAACCAAGAGGCCTTGGGTGATGAAATTATGCCAGTAACATGCTGTGATATAGGGCTTCCAAGTTTGTCCAAATTAATGGCCTTGACATATATTTAAAACATTTAAACAACTTCTTCTAAATAACCAAGAGGCCTAGGGTGATGATATTTGGCCAGTAACATGCTGTGATAAGGGGCTACCAAGTTTATTCAAATGAACGACCTTGACTTATATTCAAGGTCACAGGGGTCAAATATGTTTAAAACCGTTTCACAACTTCTTGTGAATAAACAAGAGGCCTAGGGTGATGATATTTGGCCTGTAGCATGCTGGGATAAAGGGTTACCAAGTCTGTTCAAATGAATGACCTTGACTTTTATTCAAAGGTCACAGGGATCAAATATGTTTAAAACCTTAACACACTTCCTTCTGAATAATCAGGAGGCCTAGGGCAATGATATTTGGCCAGTAACATGCTGGGATAAAGAACTACCAAGTTTGTTCCAATGAATGACCTAAACCTATATTCAAGGTCACAGGGGTCACATATGTTTAAAACCTTTCAACAATTTCTTCTGATATTTGGCCAGTTACAAGCAGGGATAAAGGGCTACCAAGTTTGTTCAAATAAAAGACCTTGAATTATATTCAAGGTCACAGGGATGAAATGAAACTTGTAAACAACTTCTTTATAACCAAAAGGACCAGGGTGATGATATTTTGCCAGTAATATGCTGGGGATGAAGGGTTACCAAGTTTGTTCAAATTAATTACCGTCACCTATTTGCAAGGTCACAGGGGTCAAATATGTAGTAATCTTTAAACAACTAAAATCTATTTTAAGGTCCAGGCTAATAATGATATTTGGCCAGAAGCATGCTGGTATGAAAGACTATAAAGTAACTTTATGTCCTTATTTCAAAGCATATGTCTCCCACGTTTAAATCTTTTATTAGATTTTTTGTAATCAAACACTGGTATTTTGCCTGTAGCTGTATTTTAGTCCACTTTTAAGATTACAAGTGTAAGATTAATACCAGGTGAGCGATTCAGGCCCATTGGGCCTATTGTTTCTAAAGCATGGACAAAATCAGATTCTTGAGTGTTATTGTACAACCGGAACAAGAAATTAGGCAAGAGCACAAAAACATGCTTGAGCATTGGAACGGTTTTATGACTTCGGGCCCAGGTCCGGAAAGGTACGTGTCTTATGTTCATCGATGATACCCTCCATGTAAAACAGCGAGAAACAGGATCGTGATAACAAGACACTCATAAGTATAGTAAAAACATAAATCTTCATATTGCACCAAGAAATGACAATGAGATGGAGATGGCACCTATAAAACTTATCCATAGTCTAAATCAATCTGCATCTTTGGAAACCATATTCCAACACCATACCGGTAAACTCTGGAAGGCTGAACGAGATCGGAATCGGTCTCTGACATACATGGTTTTTAAGAATGCAGAGCAGTTTTGATGCAAGCCAACTACAAGAATACTTGAAGCAGCAAGCAAATGGGATAAGGTTTAACTTGTGAAATTTCATTCAGAGAAAAATGTACCATACCTCATTAATTTCACCAAAACAAATCAATATATATACACTCTGTGATTACGTATCAGAACTAGTTCAGTTAGGACTTGCATTACAACACAACCTGAAATGGTATGATATGAACAGCACCAGGACAACTCTGCGGAATAAGAAAACTTCAATGTTGGTAGACGTTCAGACTGGTTGATGGAATTTCAGTTACAGAAGTGCTGCGGATCCACTCCAGGTATAACGGTGATATCATCATATGTAGTATTCAAATTTGGGATATCATCTAATGGGATTAAAAAGTAAAACGCTGGTATCAGTGATTTGAATGAGTGTCGTATCACCTGTTCAAATGGTATGATCATTTTGGCGTCGTGTTAATGTTAATTTGAGAAACGTCATAATATATTCAGGAAAACATCATTATGAATGAATTATCTCACTACAATATAAAGTGACATGATCAATTCATCATAGAGATATCACTGATAGTATTATCACCTACTCATTAAATAATAACAGGAGTTAACGGCATTTTTTCAATGTATGAAAGCAAATCGGCTTGAACCTTTAAAAAACATTGTCCATTACATATATGTACGTTCAACATTTTATAGTTATCATCTATCTAAATATAGGTATTCCCTTTTATATTCAATATTGAATTGTCTGTGTCTCAGTGCAAACGAACACAATGTCCAACGTCTAGCCTAATGTTTGCTTCCAACGGATGTCTCACGTTATTCGAGGTGGGAAAAGAAACTTCAAAATGACTGTGATGATCAAATGCTTTCATAGCCATATGAACGCGACTTCTTAGTGAATGCTTATATAGGAACTTGCTGTGGAAGTGTAAATATACCCAAAGAAATTAGAACAACAAAAAACCAGCTAATCCCTCATTCTCTTATATATAAAAAAAAAAAAAAAAAAAGGGGGGGGGGGGGGGGAGGGGGCACAACATAGAAGCATGCAGAATGGCTTTATTTCAATCTTTTATTCTGTCTGATTTTAATTATTGCCATCTGGCCTGGGCACTTCTCCAGTAAAAACAGTACATCAAAAATAGAAAAATACAGGAACGAGCCTTACGTTTTGTGGTAGATGACTACACTACCCCGTTGCATAATGTTTTAATGAACTGTAAGTTGTATTATTTACATGTAAGGCGTATTAAGTTGATGGCCAAAGAGGTTTTTAAGATTGTAAATATTTTATCACCTGCATATATTCAAGATCTTATCATGCTTAAAAATGTTTATTATAATCTCAGGAAAGAAACACCACCAGGTTTGGCTTGAAGTCCTTCCGCTTTGAGGCAGTCAGGGTGTGGAACAGTCTACCTACTGAGCTCAGGACAGCTCGTTCTTTCCCGTTTTTTCCAGGCTGCTCGGCACCCTGGGTGACTAAGTCTGCAACTGCTCCTTATGTTCACGCTATTTTGTCACTGCTCAATTATATATCAATAGTTTTCTTACATATTTCTCATACTATATGTTGTTACATAATTTCGCTATGGTGCTTGCTTGCTATGTATAGCGTGCTTGTGGTGCTTGCTTGCTATGTATAGCGTGCTTGAGGTGCTTGCTTGCTATGTATAGCGTGCTTGAGGTGCTTGCTTGCTATGTATAGCGTGCTTGAGGTGCTTGCTTGCTATGTATAGCGTGCTTGAGGTGCTTGCTTGCTATGTATAGCGTGCTTGAGGTGCTTGCTTGCTATGTATAGCGTGCTTGAGGTGCTTGCTTGCTATATATAGCGTGCTTGAGGTGCTTTGCAAGTCATATGCTTTGCTGGCATTACTTGCCAATTATATTAACCTTTAGTGCTTTTTCTTGTTGTGTAGTTTGCTGGTTGTGCTTTGAAGTCATTTGATTTGCTTGCAGTGCTATTTGCTGATGTTTTGGCTAACTGCTAGCATTCGGTTTGTTATATAATTTGCTTGTAGTGCTTAACTCGTTATAATAATTATAATGTGTTTGTTATGTAATTCGTTTTGTAGTGCTTGCTTGTTGTATAATTATTCGAAATATCTAGTCTAATTGTCATCATATGTTTTCAGTATTCCTCTTAACATTATCTTTACTATTCCTTTATCGTGCTCCATACACTCTGTATGTATTTTTAGATTGTACTATATAAGTGCTTATTCGGTAAATTGTTAAACCTTGCTATATTAGCATATATATACAGCCATGTACTTTTAGTTACTCAACAGATTTGCATGATTTTTGTGCTTGCTCGTATCTATGTACTTTTAACTAATATGTTTTAACAAATACTCTCATACATATAGCTATAGTAGATCTAAGTCTATTGCTATCCGTCTTCGTGCGTCGTGCGTCATTCGTCGTTCGTTAATATTTTACATTTTCAACTTAAGCTGAAATACAGTCAAAGGTATTTCATCGATACTACATGGTAATGTTACCGACAACTCCCTGACCAAGTGTTGTTATTTTTCGGGTCGATCAGAAGTCCAATATGGCCGCCACGGCAGCCATTTTGAAAAACTAGTACAAACTTAAAGTCAAGTTCTACGGGGCCGATTTAACTGAAACTTGGTAGGAATGATCAACTCATGGTCCTGACAAAGTGTTGTTATTTTTCGGGTCGATCAGAAATCCAATATGGCCACCGTTTTGAAAAACTATTTAAAACTTAAAGTCAAGTTCTACTGGGCTCATTTAACCGAAACTTGGTAGGAATGATCAACTCATGGTCCTGGCAAAATAGTTTTTTTTAAGGTCCATCAAAAATCCAATATGGCCGCCATGGCTGCCATTTTGGAAAAAAACCTATTTAAAACTTAAAATCAAGTTCTAATAGGTCGAATTAACTAGAACTTGCTCTAGGAATGATCAACTCATTGTCCTGACAAACTGAACTTAAAGTTATACTTTTTTATACTCAAATTTTGGTAGGGATGATTGACACAACAAAAATTAATACTGTAGGATTCAGGTGACCGTTAAGGCCCATGGCCCTCTTGTTATATATGTTTTGTAACCTGCTGTTATATTTTTTCTTATGTTTTGTCGTATTTATAGCTCTTCAGAGCTAATGTTTCTGTTTTCATGTATACAAATATAAATAAAATTCTATATCTTGTATCTTGAAAGCATTATTTAACCGAAAAAGGTTTGTCTGTCAAATAATCCGCGATTTAGTCAGTTCCTTTACTTCCGGTTTAGGATTTGTTTTGGTCGCGCACATGTTGCAGAGAAAATCAACAACATATATTTCAAGGTATGAATGAGGCAAAGCCGTTAAAAATCTGATCTATTATTGGCCAACGTCTTAAACTTTAATATGATAATGAAATAAAAGTGGCCGATAATGAAATCAGACATGGGCCAGCATTAATTCCTTTAGGAACTCTTCTTCTTCTTCCTCTTCTTACACATAATTCATGAATTGCCTCCTTCGTCTTAGCGAAGATTATGCAATGTTTATGATACACAATGCGCAGGTGAACACATAATTGAAAAGTTTAGTTTGTAAAAGTTAAAAAGTAAAAACACTGATGTAGTGTCAGACGTTTAAAGCTTGTTGATTCGACCCACCAGCCTTAAGCCTAGTGAGTTCGGGGTCTGTTAGAAGTTTTAGCTTTTTTACTTTTAGTTCCAATTCGTTGAGAGTTTTCTTAAAGGTTTCCAAGTTTGCCGAATTCACAGTTTTTGAGTCAAGTTCGTTCCAGTCTTTTTTTGTTCGAGGGAAGAATGAATATTTTCTTGGGTCTATTTTACATGCCCGAATTTGGTAGGACCGATCGTGTTGTTTTCTGGACCTCCTCATTGGTTAGTCCGAATTATTCTGACGTTTTATCGTCTTTTTTCATATCGGTCTGTCGTCGTCGGTTAATCGACGACAGCCCGATATGAAAAAAGTCGATAAAACGTCAGAATAATTCGGACTACTCATTGGTGGGTCGATTCGGTTTTCCTTTTTGATGGCTATTTGCTGTTAGCAATTTTAAACATCATATGGAGTCTTGAGTGACGTTTTCTTCACTGCCAGTTTGGAGTGAAATCCAGCCTAGGCGTTGGATCATTAATGAAACGCTTGAACGGTTTCTGTGGCTGTTCATGATAAATCTGGCTGCTCTCCTTTGGACCGATTCAAGTTTGTTGATGTTTATTTGGGTGTAGGGGTCCCATACTGAGCTCGAGTACTCAACCAATGGTCTGACAAGTGCTTTGTAGGCAAGCTCTTTGATTTTTATTAAAGATATTTTCAAGTTCCTGCTCAGAAATCCAAGGTGATGTTATCTATGTGGAGGTCCCAGCTTAGCTTGCTTGATATTGTAAGTCCAAGATATTTTTCTGATGTAACTGCTTCCAGAATGTGGCCATGGAGAGTGTAATTATGTTTTGTCGTCTGCTTTTTGTTAGAGATGGTTAGCACTGTGCATTTATTTGGGTGGAACATCATGCACCAGTCTTCTTCCCACTTCTTGAGTTTGTCCAGATCTTTTTTGAGTATTTCGGCATCAGAGATTTCTATCGTTATAAATCTCTGATTTAGATACTGTAGAGTTCCTACAGGAATTAGGGCCAGCATATGCTCATCATTGATATTTTAGGGACGTCAAAATTCTTAACAATTGTTATAATATGCATAGTGCATCCATGAATACACGAATCTTTAGTACTAGATTTACCAGGTTAATGCGTCCATCTAAGAGTCAGACTTGTTGCAATTTTCATCTACTGTTGCACAATAATGCATTAACAGAAGGGTTCTAAGTATAACTTTCTTTTCACTGAGTCTGAATGGATACTGTTCTGCCCCCATGCAGTTTGCTTGTCATTTACAGTTCAATTTAGACATCTTATTTGGATACATTTTGTTACAAGATTACATTAGAATGATTCGTTTAAATATGGAACTATTTATTATATTTAAAACCTCCCTAGAAATGTCTTTGAAATTACATTCAAAACTGGCACTATTGGAATCTTGTGGCTCAAAAAACAAAATCATTTACAGACACATCCTGAAATTAATAGTTTCCGTGTATCATCAGTTTCACTCACATTTATTTCACCAGTATTTGTGAACTTTTGACAGTTAATTAGTCACTAGTGACTGACAACCACATTTATTTCTTCAGCATGGTGCTTTTGTTCTGTTACATATATATACATATATTCTTATTATTTTCAGGTGGCCAGCTAGCAGTGTCTGAACTGCTTCAGGGTGTCGTGAGGTGGAGCAACTGAGATGGACACTATGGCAGATACATCAGAGCTTTCGGAAATGTTGTCTCAGCTTAAGTTAGCGAGAATGTCCGAGTTATCTCAAAAGGACATCTACGTATTAGACCTAGCTGTGCAACACAGGTGATTGTCTTGGGGCGGTATCAGTCAAGTTGAATGTCTGCAAGTTAACATACAATAAGCATATAAATGCAATCCAGTTAAATTTTTAATCTTTAAAAACACTGAATTTTACATTGTTGTTTGGAAATTAAATTGATATGTCATTGTTGAATTTTTAGGTACATGCATAACAGGTAATGATAAAGGATGAAAAAATGTTTGAGATTATCTTATCCAAAGATAAAGTTTACATTTGTTTTTTCGTTTCAGTGATTCCTCTGAAAAACTTTTGGCTGCAACCAGTAGTAACCATACCATCCGACTGTTTAACTACGGTAGCGGTACATTGAAGGGTACACAGCATGTCACTGGTGAGGACTTGTCTTTCTTGTAACTCCAGTTTCCTTTTGTGACATCATAATGGACCCTAAACAATTCTTACTGTAGTCTCAGAAAGATTTGTCATTTGGCTGTTCTTGGAAAATAAAAAACAACACTCATGTCCGTCCTAAGTGTACCAGTCGAGCATGTAGGTAATTGAAATAAAAATAAGATAAAACTTTTACGTCATTTGAAGGTCGTTGACTTCCAAACATTTATAGATGTGATAAGATTGAATTTTAAATTAATTTGGTGTAAACGACTTAAAAATAGTCAAATTCCTCTTTTCAGTTAAAAAAAATATACCGGTAAGCAGTTTGTCATTTTGTTGAGTTGCCTCCCCTTGTACCTTGTAGCACACATCATTTTTAGGTCACCTGAGCTTTGCTCAAGTGACCTATTCCAATCGCTTTTCGTCCGTCGTCGTCCGTCGTCCGTCGTGCGTCGTGCGTAAACTTTTACATTTTCAACTTCTTCTCAAGAACCAGTGGATGGATTTTTTTCAAACTTGGTCAGAATCATCCTTGGTAGATGAGGCTTCAAAATTGTAAAATTGGGATTCTTACCCCAACCCCTGGGGCCAGGGCGGGGCCCCAAAGGGAAAATTA